>NC_141543.1:31500000-31790000 GCF_021556685.1 Rattus norvegicus | reverse complement strand
AGAAAAGAAACACCTCCCATCACATAATTGTCAAAACACCAAACGCACAAAATAAAGAAAGAATATTAAAAGCAGTAAGGGAAAAAGGTCAAATAACATATAAAGGGAGACCTATCAGAATCACAAAAGACTTCTCGCCAGAAACTATGAAGGCCAGAAGATACTGGACTGATGTCATACAGACCCTAAGAGAACACAAATGCCAGCCCAGGTTACTGTATCCAGCAAAACTCTCAATTAACATTGATGGAGAAACCAAGATATTCCATGACAAAACCAAATTTACACAATATCTTTCTACAAATCCAGCACTACAAAGGATAATAAATGGTAAAGCCCAACATAAGGAGGCAAGCTATACCCTAGAAGAAGCAAGAAACTAATCGTCTTGGCAACAAAACAAAGAGAATGAAAGCACACAAACATAACCTTACATCCAAATATGAATATAACGGGAAGCAATAATCACTATTCCTTAATATCTCTCAATATCAATGGCCTCAACTCCCCAATAAAAAGACATAGGTTAACAAACTGGATACGCAACGAGGACCCTGCATTCTGCTGCCTACAGGAAACATACCTCAGACACAAAGACAGACACTACCTCAGAGTGAAAGGCTGGAAAACAACTTACCAAGCAAATGGTCAGAAGAAGCAAGCTGGAGTAGCCATTCTAATATCAAATAAAATCAATTTCCAACTAAAAGTCATCAAAAAAGATAAGGAAGGACACTTCATATTCATCAAAGGAAAAATCCACCAAGATGAACTCTCAATCCTAAATAACTATGCCCCAAATACAAGGGCACCTACATACGTAAAAGAAACCTTACTAAAGCTCAAAACACACATTGCACCTCACACAATAATAGTGGGAGATTTCAACACCCCACTCTCATCAATGGACAGATCATGGAAACAGAAATTAAACAGTGATGTCGACAGACTAAGAGAAGTCATGAGCCAAATGGACTTAACGGATAGTTATAGAACATTCTATCCTAAAGCAAAAGGATATACCTTCTTCTCAGCTCCTCATGGCACTTTCTACAAAACTGACCATATAATTGGTCAAAAAACGGGCCTCAACAGGTACAGAAAGATAGAAATAATTCCATGCGTGCTATCAGACCACCACGGCCTAAAACTGGTCTTCAATAACAATAAGGGAAGAATGCCCACATATACGTGGAAATTGAACAATGCTCTACTCAATGATAACCTGGTCAAGGAAGAAATAAAGAAAGAAATTAAAAACTTTTTAGAATTTAATGAAAATGAAGATACAACATACCCAAACTTATGGGACACAATGAAAGCTGTGCTAAGAGGAAAACTCATAGCGCTGAGTGCCTGCAGAAAGAAACAGGAAAGAGCATATGTCAGCAGCTTGACAGCACACCTAAAAGCTCTAGAACAAAAAGAAGCAAATACACCCAGGAGGAGTAGAAGGCAGGAAATAATCAAACTCAGAGCTGAAATCAACCAAGTAGAAACAAAAAGGACCATAGAAAGAATCAACAGAACCAAAAGTTGGTTCTTTGAGAAAATCAACAAGATAGATAAACCCTTAGCCAGACTAACGAGAGGACACAGAGAGTGTGTCCAAATTAACAAAATCAGAAATGAAAAGGGAGACATAACAACAGATTCAGAGGAAATTCAAAAAATCATCAGATCTTACTATAAAAACCTATATTCAACAAAACTTGAAAATCTTCAGGAAATGGACAATTTCCTAGACAGATATCAGGTATCGAAGTTAAATCAGGAACAGATAAACCAGTTAAACAACCCCATAACTCCTAAGGAAATAGAAGCAGTCATTAAAGGTCTCCCAACCAAAAAGAGCCCAGGTCCAGACGGGTTTAGTGCAGAATTCTATCAAACCTTCATAGAAGACCTCATACCAATATTATCCAAACTATTCCACAAAATTAAAACAGATGGAGCACTACCGAATTCCTTCTACGAAGCCACAATTACTCTTATACATAAACCACACAAAGACACAACAAAGAAAGAGAACTTCAGACCAATTTCCCTTATGAATATCGACGCAAAAATACTCAATAAAATTCTGGCAAACCGAATCCAAGAGCACATCAAAACAATCATCCACCATGATCAAGTAGGCTTCATCCCAGGCATGCAGGGATGGTTTAATATAAGGAAAACCATCAACGTGATCCATTATATAAACAAACTGAAAGAACAGAACCACATGACCATTTCGTTAGATGCTGAGAAAGCATTTGACAAAATTCAACACCCCTTAATAATAAAAGTCCTGGAAAGAATAGGAATTCAAGGCCCATACCTAAACATAGTAAAAGCCATATACAGCAAACCAGTTGCTAACATTAAACTAAATGGAGAGAAACTTGAAGCAATCCCACTAAAATCAGGGACTAGACAAGGCTGCCCACTCTCTCCCTACTTATTCAATATAGTTCTTGAAGTTCTAGCCAGAGCAATCAGACAAAAAAAGGAGATCAAGGGTATACAGATCGGAAAAGAAGAACTCAAAATATCACTATTTGCAGATGACATGATAGTATATTTAAGTGATCCCAAAAGTTCCACCAGAGAACTACTAAAGCTGATAAACAACTTCAGCAAAGGTGCTGGGTATAAAACTAGCTCAAATAAATCAGTTGCCTTCCTCTATACAAAAGAGAAACAAGCCGAGAAAGAAATTAGAGAAACGAAACCCTTCATAATAGACCCAAATAATATAAAGTACCTCGGTGTGACTTTAACCAAGCAAGTAAAAGATCTATACAATAAGAACTTCAAGACACTGAGGAAAGAAATTGAAGAAGACCTCAGAAGATGGAAAGATCTCCCATGCTCATGGATTGGCAGGATTAATATAGTAAAAATGGCCATTTTACCAAAAGCAATCTACAGAATCAACGCAATCCCCATCAAAATACCAATCCAATTCTTCAAAGAGTTAGACAGAACAATTTGCAAATTCATCTGGAATAACAAAAAACCCAGGATAGCTAAAGCTATCCTCAACAATAAGAGGACTTCAGGGGGAATCACTATCCCTGAACTCAAGCAGTATTACAGAGCAATAGTGATAAAAACTGCATGGTATTGGTACAGAGACAGACAGATAGACCAATGGAATAGAATTGAAGACCCAGAAATGAACCCACACACCTATGGTCACTTGATTTTTGACAAAGGAGCCAAAACCATCCCATGGAAAAAAGATAGCATTTTCAGCAAATGGTGCTGGTTCAACTGGAGGGCAACATGTAGAAGAATGCAGATCGATCCATGCTTATCACCCTGTACAAAGCTTAAGTCCAAGTGGATCAAGGACCTCCACATCAAACCAGACACACTCAAACTAATAGAAGAAAAACTAGGGAAGCATCTGGAACACATGGGCACTGGAAAAAATATCCTGAACAAAACACCAATGGCTTATGCTCTAAGATCAAGAATCGACAAATGGGATCTCATAAAACTGCAAAGCTTCTGTAAGGCAAAGGACACTGTGGTTAGGACAAAACGGCAACCAACAGATTGGGAAAAGATCTTTACCAATCCTACAACAGATAGAGGCCTTATATCCAAAATATACAAAGAACTCAAGAAGTTAGACCGCAGGGAAACAAATAACCCTATTAAAAAATGGGGTTCAGAGCTAAACAAAGAATTCACAGCTGAGGAATGCCGAATGGCTGAGAAACACCTAAAGAAATGTTCAACATCCTTAGTCATAAGGGAAATGCAAATCAAAACAACCCTGAGATTTCACCTCACACCAGTGAGAATGGCTAAGATCAAAAACTCAGGTGACAGCAGATGCTGGCGAGGATGTGGAGAAAGAGGAACACTCCTCCATTGTTGGTGGGATTGCAGACTGGTAAAACCATTCTGGAAATCAGTCTGGAGGTGCCTCAGAAAATTGGACATTGAACTGCCTGAGGATCCAGCTATACCTCTCTTGGGCATATACCCAAAAGATGCCTCAACATATAAAAGAGACACGTGCTCCACTATGTTCATCGCAGCCTTATTTATAATAGCCAGAAACTGGAAAGAACCCAGATGCCCTTCAACAGAGGAATGGATACAGAAAATGTGGTACATCTACACAATGGAATATTACTCAGCTATCAAAAACAACGAATTTATGAAATTCGTAGGCAAATGGTTGGAACTGGAAAATATCATCCTGAGTGAGCTAACCCAATCACAGAAAGACATACATGGTATGCACTCACTGATAAGTGGCTATTCGCCCAAATGCTTGAATTACCCTAGATGCCTAGAACAAATGAAACTCAAGACGGATGATCAAAATGTGAATGCTTCACTCCTTCTTTAAATGAGGAAAAAGAATACCCTTGGCAGGGAAGGGAGAGGCAAAGATTAAAACAGAGACTGAAGGAACACCCATTCAGAGCCTGCCCCACATGTGGCCCATACATATACAGCCACCCAATTAGACAAGATGGATGAAGCAAAGAAGTGCAGACCGACAGGAGCCGGATGTAGATCTCTCCTGAGAGACACAGCCAGAATACAGCAAATACAGAGGCGAATGCCAGCAGCAAACCACTGAACTGAGAATAGGTCCCCTGTTGAAGGAATCAGAGAAAGAACTGGAAGAGCTTGAAGGGGCTCGAGACCCCAAAAGTACAACAATGTCAAGCAACCAGAGCTTCCAGGGACTAAGCCACTACCTAAATACTATACATGGACTGACCCTGGACTCTCACCCCATAGGTAGCAATGAATATCCTAGTAAGAGCACCAGTGGAAGGGGAAGCCCTGGGTCCTGCTAAGACTGAACCCCCAGTGAACTAGACTATGGTGGGAAGGCGGCAATGGGGGGAGGGTTTGGAGGGGAACACCCATAAGGAAGGGGAGGGGGGAGGGGGATGTTTGCCCGGAAACCGGGAAAGGGAATAACACTTGAAATGTATATAAGAAATACTCAAGTTAATAAAAAAAAAATTCAGTTATTATACTTATAAGCTGTACGCCTAGATTGGGCAGATCTATCATTATACTAATTTATTCCCCTTTCTACTTGCAGTCATTGGATCTAGCCTTGATTTGACCAGTCAGAATGGGCAGAAGGTTCAATGAAATCACTTGAGTAAGTGACATCCTTATGGCAGCCCCTCTTGAGGCAGCATAATTAGCATCCAAATACAAACGGCACCAAGTCAACCCAAGACAGGTGCAATTCCACATGCTTCTATAATCCCAGTGATATGGGGAAGGATAGCAGAGGTTATTTGGCATTGCAAGCTCCCAGCGTAGCTCCTGGTTCAATGAAACATTTTATTAAGGGAAGAAAGGGAACAGTAATATAGCAGGACACCCAAATTTCTCTTGATGCCTCTACATATGTACATACTGCACAACATATACACACACCCACATAGGCTGCATAGCCCATACACACATAGACATAGGTTGCACACACTGGCAGTATAAAATTTTGATAATTTTAAAATACAAGTCCTTTTCTCTGTCCATTCCATATATTTATATCATTAATTCCCTTACTTATAGGCAATACCGGGCCCTGAATATCAAATCACCCATACCATATCTGCCACATATTCCTGCCTTTTACAGTGTCAACTTATTTACTTCTGGTACACAGCCATTCTATATCCTGCAATCACCTGAGCCACTATAGATACCTTTAAAACCGCCAACAGTTAACGCCAAGTAATATAAGTGTGGGCATTGAGAAAACTGTATTTAGGAGAAAAGAACATTCTACTACCTTCCATTCTTATTTTCATTCTTATTGATGGATGGAGCCCAGAGATCCCCATGAAATACATGCTTATTCCCACCCAGGGAAGACCTTTAACTAGCCCCATAGCTTGTTTCCTTTTGCCCAATGCTAGAGTGTCTCCTATAAGATTGTATGTATTTTAGAGACTGGGTTTGGTCAAAATGGAAAGACTGCCACCTACTGAGTTACAGGCAAGAAATTTGGACTAGTGATTCACATTACTCCTTTGTTTGGACTAATATGTTTTAATTGTAGGCATTGCCAGTTCTGAGCCATCTCAAGGAGAAGGGATAATGAGGATTACCAAAGGAATGGTAACTGGCAGTAGGGAAGGCATACTTTTCCCAAAGCCCTTGTTGGGTGACCAAAAAAGATAAGCAACAATTATATAAACATCAACTAAGCACAAGTTAGTAAGACAGACCATATCAATCATCTTAATCATCTTTCTTTTCTATAGAAAAAACACCTATAACATATGGTTATCAACTTGAATAAAGTAGAGGTTTACTAGACACATATTCTTAGAGGTTTCAGTTCTTGATGGAGTCAACTGTTCTCCTGGGTCTTGAGACACAGCATTACAGAAAGGTGATGAACAGATAAAAGATAAAAATGTTCACTTCATCAAATGGACATGCAAAAGAAGAGAGAAGAATCTCACAATCCCTAGAGCATCTGCCCTGAACAAGACTCCTTCTCACTAGGTCTCACCTCTTAATCCCTTCCACCACCATTCCCAATAGTGCCACAAACTGGGACTAAGGATTTAATACCTGACCTTTGTGACCATTTCAACTTCACATTGTAATTATAGCACAGGATAAGAAGTTCTTTGAGGTACTTCCTAATATAATTAACAAGATTGTCCTTCCCAATTTAAATTATTCAACTTTAGCTACAAAGGATTCGTTCCTTCCTGAAACAATTAAACAAATAACAGCAGAACAATGGAAAGCAGTTGACAAATCTCACCTCAGAGACAAAAGCAAAGCATTTTCTCAAACTCCAGAACAAAGGAAAACAGCAACAGTTATATTTCTGGTTGCAATTGCGATTCATTTTCTGGGCAAAAAAATAAAATAAAATAAAATAATTTTCATCAAGCATGTAATATGTAAAGAAAAGTTAGTGTTGTGAAATCAAATATTAACTAGATTTACTGTTTGTAAAGATTGCTAACAGATTAGCTAAAACACAAAAAGCAAATAAGCAAATTCAGACAATTTAGAGAAAGGTTACCTGACGATGCCAAACACTCTCAAAGTACAAACAAAGGCTTGATTAATGGCTTAGCACCCAATGAAGTTCATTTAAATTCACTCATGGGAGAAATGCAATTATCAAAGTTGGTTTATAAAAGTCTCACTGTTTCTTAAACTAAATTAACTTTTATTACTTCATTATTTAAGTTTGTGCTATTTAACATTTAAAATGTTTATCATTAAAATTTCAACAGCTTAATTTATTATTAAATTATTAATCAAATACTAAGAAATATCAAAGTTATGTTCACTAATTTGTTCTACACAATATATGCTAATGATATATGTATAGTTTATATATATACATACAATGAACTTATACAACAATGTTATAGTAGTTCAGTTTTATTTCTTGCCTATATATTTGATAACTATTGCACTGTTACTACTAATTTTCATGAATCACATAAAATTTGTACTGAAAAACTGAGAGTTGTCAATTTATTATGGGAAACCTTAAGTACTATACTTTTCTACAAAATCTTTGAGGATTTTTTTTGAAGAAAGAAATCTCAATATACATATTTAGTTTTTGTTGTAACTAAAAGTGCAGAAGAACTAAGTTATTGAGACATAGCAATCTTTTAAAGGTGAGCTCAAACAAAGACTAAGTAAATATAATTACACAATTTTCTAATGATTTAACAACAAAGTTAGACAAAACAAATTTGTCAGTATAATGGTTTAAAAAAACAACTCATAACTATTATTGAATCTTGATTTAAAACACATGTGTAATCACTCTTCTATGTATTTTCATATTTTAGCAGTAATTACTGAGAATGGAAGTTAAGAGCAAATAGTTGAAATATAAAATTATGTGTTTGAATTACTTCAATAATTGCCAGTGTTCATAATTCCCATAATTCCCAGTGTTCATTAGGATTATTGATGACATTTAGTTAAACAAAGGAAATCATAAATTGAAGGCATTTACCAAAAATATTAGTTAGTATTGGCTATGGCTAAGTAGGGAAAGCTCAGGTTGTCAATGAATGGCTGTTAAAAGAACTAAAAGGTAAGCCAAAGGAATTTGGCTCATCTGCAGTATTTGAACTCCCCATCATCATAAAGTTCAGTCATTTCCCCTTGTAGAATTCTTAATGCCTATGGCTTTTCTTATTTCTGGAGACTAATTTCATGAAGGAACCTATACTCATATTCACAAAGGAAAGCATATGAAGGAGTGGGCACTGTCTTGAACATGCTCAATTTAAGGTGTGTTTCTCTAAACATTTTCATTTGATCACATATCAGACGCTCAAAGGGAAAGACAGCAGCACATTTCAGATCATATCCAGGTTTAGATTAATCAACACAAGTTCAAGAACAAAAGGAAATACATATAACAGACATGTTCATTTCAATCTTACAAAAAATCAGATTTATTCTAGGGAATCTGACAGAGTGTGTCATTAATTTAGTAACCTTGGCTTTGTTTCTCATAGAATTAATATGCAAAAAATATCTTGAACTGAAACAAATATGCATAGTTACAAAGGAGCATTGGTGATAATTTCAGTGGTAAAACTGTATATTCTCTGTAAGTGGTGAGGATATTCCCATGGGGTCTGCCTCAGAGAAGAGATTTAAGAACAAAGAGAAAACTATTGGATAGAATATTAGGTATCTATTCCTCTGCTAAAATAACCTGTTCTCACTATGTTGAGCTCATTATAATTAACAGAACCTGAGGACTAACCCTGGGAAAATGAAGTGTGGAAATATCTCAGCACAATGTAAACTAGGCTAGGCCTCATGGGCATTCAAAAAACGTCTTCCTGTGACCAGCTCTGCAGTGTAGAAAGAACAAACTCTAGAGACCTGCTCCTTTTGAATCTTATATTCGGTGTCCTATTGCTTTTCAGAGACACCATGTCCATGACAACTCTTATAAAAGAAAGCATTTAATTGGGCCTGGATTACAGTTTCAGAGATTCAGTCCATTGCCACCCTGACAGGAAGCATGATGGCATATAAGTATATATGGTTCTGGAGAAGTAACAGAGAGTTCTACATTCATATCCACAGGCAGCAGAAAAAAAAGATGCTGGGACTATCTTGAATTTTTGAAAGTAGACACACCTACTTTAACAGGCCACACTTCCTAATCCTCCTTCCCAATTAGTGCCAGTCACTGACAACTAAGTCTTCACATGAGCCTATAGGGGACATTCTTGTTCAATCCATGATATTACAGAAAATGGAACAAATTATTGTTAGGAGTAAGTATACCTCTATATGAATGAGCACTCATGACATGAGCCTAGCCACACTTCCAGCATAGCAATGCACCGGACCCATTGAAATGGTAAAGCCTTCTCCTGACCAGAGTACAGATACTGAAAGTGTGTGTATAAAATGCCAGCTACAGTTCTTACCTCCCTATGACTTAAGCCTGAGAATATTCCCCTTCAGAGACCCCCCTACCAATAATAGCAAACCCACCACCACAGTCAAGCTGTATATAACAAACACGTTGTTTCAGGGCTCCTGTTGAATGTCCATCAGACCTCACTGTTCACCTAGTCCCCAGCTCTGTCTTCCATGTCCTCCTTCATTCCCCAACACTGTAGTCAGGTCAGTCCTGAAGCCATGAAGATCTTGACAAACTATACTTATAAATAAATAAACAAACACATAAATAAAATAAAACAAACAGCAACAACAGCAAACAATGCAAGTATCTGTGACAAAGATCTTAGACACATAGATTAGAAAGAAGAAGTTAATCAAGAAATATCTAATACCCACCAAAAATGGAGAGCCTGTGTGGCATTCAAATATATGCACTGTTTCCTCGGTTCGATACTGGAAACTCCCTCCATTTAAATCAGATTTATCCAAGAAACATGGAGCACTTTCTCTTCCAGTTAAGCAATCTTACTATATATGCTTTCAAGAGACAAGGGAAAAGAATATTTCTCAGTCCTCCCTCCTCTTAAAAACTTGTATATTGCAGAAAATTGAAGAAGTTCCTGGTGAGAATTAAAGACCCCAGGCTTAAACTAACACCCATTTGTGGGACCAAAAATACTGATACTAAAGAGTCCCTAATTGCCATGTTGGGTCCATTAATGGGGCAAAAGTAATTATGATTGAACGACAAACCAGGAAGGTTCACACAGAGAACGATGCCACTATTGTTCCAAGCTCAAGATCCCTGGCTCAAAGATGTGTTTTCTTCCTACTGGAGAAAAGTAAACTGTAAGTAAACACAGTTATCTTCAAATGGATACTTGAAATTTTTATTTGTTTTAAAAAAACAACAGAAAGAATTTTGTTGGAAAACCATTACAGGTAAAAGCTGGTTTCATTAGAATATAAACCAAACCACCAGGAGGCTTATTTACCATAAAAAGCAGACAGATTAAACTTCAAATATTACCACTACAAAAGAAACCTAGTTTAAAATGTTCATTTTATAACCAAAATATGTTCCAAGACATTATTGAAAATAATACCATAAATATCTATGACTCAGTGAAGCTTAATTGCTAAGTGTGATAAGGGAAGAGAGCAGTCAGAGACCAGTTAAGAATATTATCATTTCACACTGATGTATCTGTGTTGATGCCCTAACTCTTAGTACCTCACAATGTCACTGGAAAGAACATGTTTAAAGAAGTAATTATGTTCAAAAGGAGTCATTACAGTGGCTCTAATTCAAAATAAATCCAAGAAAGTTCCTACAAGGACATGATTTTAAGTGTGTACATATAGATGTTGAAGGCACAGGGGAAAAACCTCAAATGTCTCTAAGTCAAGGTTACAGGCTTCAAAACAAACCAATCTTGTAATCCAATCTTGTGGAAATCCATATTTTGGATGTATGTTATCCAGAATGGTGACAAAATGAATATCAACTATCTTCACCACCCTTTCAATAGTACCTTGAAGTAGCAGCCCTTAGCTAGAGACTATATTAAATATACTTCCATTCAAAGTTCTAGCTTCTCTGTAAAAATTGACAAACTGATTGAGAAGCCCATTAAGAAGCAAAGTCAATGCATTAACACTTGAAGAATAAAAACAAAGTTGAAGAAGTCACATTTCTTTTTTGTAAAACTTACTGAAAACCTAAAAAAAAAAAAAAAAAAAAAAAAACCAAAGGCATGGCATTTGTATGTAGATTAAAGAAATAGAGTTAAACATAAATCACTCAACCTTCTAAGATACTACAATTCCTTTTCTACAAAGGACCCATTCCCTTCCCATCATGTGCCCTGGGCCTGTAAGTGAATGATACAGATGTGTCCTGTACATTTGAGTGTTCAGCCATCGATTTTTCTCAGCACTTTGCAATGAGCACTAGGTGATGCTGTCTTCTGGGTGTGTAATGTATGTCACAATCAGGAACATTGAGCAGTTGTGTATAACTAGACCAGATGTGTACAGAAAGAAAAATGCAGGGAGGAAAGGAAAAAGAAGTGAACCTGGTACAAGGGAGTCAGTAAGAGTGGGAGATGAGTAAGAAGGTAATAGTAGATGTGATCACACTTTGTTCCATACATGTATGTAAGCATCAAAGATAAACAATGTGAATAATAATAGACTATAACAATAATAAATAGCAATAAAATAAACAATAATAAATAGTCAACAAGAGGTAGTAGTACATCTAGATCGCTGTGTGCCAAAGAATAAAGTCACCTTACAATCTCAAATAAATATCTCCAGAGTCAATCAGCAACCTAAATATGAAAGTGAATGCCAGAAAGCTCAGGGACTCACCCAGAAGCAATTATGAATACATAGAGCATTGTATAGGCTGATTACTTACTGGACTCTTAGACAAGATAGAGAATGGAGAACCACCGAAAGAATATGTGGATAAAGTTTATTTTTAATTAAAGAGATGTGTGTTTCAAAGAACTGTAAGAAAGAAATAATTGTGTATGATAACAATTTTTACAAATACAGCTTTGACCTCAAAGAAAATAAGAAATATTAAATTCTGGAGTCATATGCAAATGACCTACTAATAGAGACTTAAGTTACCATAATAACATGTTCCATGGTGGTCATAGTTTTAATAGTATTAAAGAGAGTACAAAGAGAGTGGTAGATCAAGATACTTTTGCAAATGAGATGCTGAGAAGCATTGAGTAGGTAGGTTATAGCAAAGTAGGCAATTTCTGTTACAGGGCTAAGGTGCTGTCTATGACATTCTTGGCTGTTACATTGGTGAAAGCTGAGGTGTGTACATTCTGAAAATGATTCACCCAATAGTCATGAGGTCAAACACAGAGATGAGCAATGAATGTCTGTTTAGTGGGTCAATGACAACTAAAAATGAATTTGACTTCTGACCTGTGATGTTTCATGTTTCCAAAATTACACATGCTTCCATAAGTTGGTCAGACTGTAGAATAATTGTGTGTGTGTGTGTGTGTGTGTGTGTGTGTGTGTGTGTGTGTGTGTGTATCTGAGACACTGCTACACAGGGAAATTCAGTTCATAAAATATATGAAAGGAGGAAATCCAGTAGAGCAGCCTTATAAACATAACATCTGACTATATTTGAGAATGAAGTGGAGTCTCAGTCAACAAAAAAAAGCTGATAATTTGTAGACAAAAGTGTTGAATCTTGGAAAGTTGGGAAGGATGAGGGCAGCCACTAAGGGACTATGTTATGCAACTGCCATGGGTACTATGGAAACAAATGTTCTTCTGTTTATGTTAACTACTTTCATGTGCTAATTTAAGCACTCTATACTTTATAAAACAAGCAACCAATAAAAAAGAAAACAAGAAATGGAAAAACAAGAGAATTTTGTGTAAGGAGATGAGAGCTATACTCTCATGTCTCAATAATTAAAATCTTGAAATCTCACTTCAAGGTGAACAAATGTTTAAATAGATATTTCCACAGAGATGTTATATAAATGACCAATGGCACATAAAGATTTTCACCACCAATAATCATCAGGAAATATAAAAATATTCCTTAGCATGACTAAATCAAATAAAAGATATTGATTAGCATGGGGAACACATGGAAAAAATCATAACTAATACAGTTGGAAGAAATGTAAACTTCAAAACATAATGTGATAAAGTCTTACCATATAATCAATAATTGTACCTTTTGTATGGTATGTTCCTAGAAAAATGCAAACCTCTGTTAATGCTAAAGTGTACATGGATGAGCAAAGTTGTATTATTAATAATAGCCAAAAGATGCATGCAGACCAATGTCCAGTACAGATGGAGAGGTAATAGAAAGATGGTACAGGACCTAGGAAGTTGGGAATGTCTGGGGGGATGGGAAGGGTGGGGCTATCCTCTTGGTGATGGAGAGGAGGAATGGGATGATAGACTGAGGGCCGACTGGGAGGAAGATAACAACTGTAGTGTGAAAAGAGATTAAATAACAATAATAATAAGGTATATGGCACTCGGGTATATGTACTAAGATGAATAAACATGGAAAGCATGATCCTAATGTGAAAAGTCCACCCAAAATGTGTCATGTAAATGCCTCTAATTGTTAGAAATACCCGGTCTAGACAAATTTATAGAGATACAAAGTACATTAGTACATTAGCAGTAGTCAAGGGTGAAAATGATACAATTATTGATAAAGAATGGCTGAGAAGCACCTAAAGAAATGTTCAACATCTTTAGTCATAAGGGAAATGCAAATCAAAACAACCCTGAGATTCCACCTAAGATTGAAAACACAGGAGACAGCAAATCCTGGCGAGGATTGGAGAAAGAGGAAAACTCCTCTATTGTTGATGAGATTGCAGACTGGTACAACCATTCTGGAAATAAGTCTGGAGGATCCTCAGAAAATTGGACATTGTATTACCTGAGGACCCAGCTATACCCCTCTTGGGCATATACCAAAAAGATGCTCCAACACTCAGCAAAGACACATACTCCACTATATTCTTAGCAGCCTTATTTATAATAATCAGGAGTTGGAAAGACCCCCAGATGCCCTTCAACAGAGGAATGAATACAGAAAATGTGGTACATTTACACAATGGAGTACTACTCAGTTATCAAAAACAATGACTTCATGAAATTCATAGGCAAATGGATAGAACTAGAAAATATCATCCTGAGTAAGGTAACCCAATCACAGAAAAACACACAGGGTATGCACTCATTGATAAGTGGATATTAGCCCAAATGCTCGAATTACCCAAGATGCACAGACCACATGAAACTCAAGAAGGATGATCAAAATGCAGATGCTTCACTCCTTTAAAAGGGGAACAATAATACCCATAGGAGGGAATAGTGAGACAAAGTTTAGAACACAGACTGAAGAAATGGTCATTCAGAGCCTGTCCCACATGTGGCCCATACATATACAGCCACCAAACTAGATAAGATGGATGAAGCAAAGAAGTGCAGGTTGACAAGAACCGGATGTAGATCTTTCCTGAGAGACACAGCCAGAATATGGCAAATACATAGGCGAATGACAGCAGCAAACCACTGAACTGAGAATAGGACCCCTGTTGAAGGAATCAGAGAAAGGACTGAAAAGAGCTGAAGAGGCTTGAGACACCATTAGAGCAACAATGCTAACCAACCAGAGCTTCCAGGGACTAAGCCACTACCCAAAGACTATACATGGACTGACCCTGGGCTCCAACCGCATAGGTAGCAATGAATATCCTAGTAAGAGCACCAGTGGAAGGGGAAGCCCTTGGTCCTGCTAAGTCTGAACCCCCAGTGAACGTGATTGTTGGGGGGAGGGCGGTAATGGGGGAGGATGGGGAGGGGAACACCAATATAGAAGGGGAGGGGGAGGGGTTAGGGGGATGTTGGCCTGGAGTCTGGGAAAGGGAATAACATTTGAAATGTAAATAAATACCCAATTTAATAAAGATGGAAGAAAAAATTATTGATAAAGTGTAACAGTTTAAAGAATACTGGGTTTCTGTGGAGGAATAAAACTGGTCAAAATTGATTTTGGTCATTGTTAAACAAATGTTGACATCTTTATAATTATCGAATAAAGAAACCATATTACAGGAACAGACCAGATAAACAGTTCTCTGCACCCAAATCCCGTGGGAGGGAGAGCTAAACCTTCAGAGAGGCAGACACGCCTGGGAAACCAGAAGAGAATGCACTCTGCACACATCTCGGACGCCAGAGGAAAACACCAAACGCCGTCTGGAACCCTGGTGCACTGAAGCTCCCAGAAACCGCGGCACAGATCTTCCTGGTTGCTGCCGCCACAGAGAGCTCGTGGGCAGCACCCCGCGAGCAAACTTGAGCCTTGGGACCACAGGTAAGACCAACATTTCTGCTTCAAGAGACCTGCCTGGTGAACTCGGAACACACAGAGGCAGAATTCCTCTAGGACCGGGCACTTCCTGTGTTTACCAGGAGTCCCACGCACGAGGATCCCGGCCCGAAGCAGCTCTCTGCTCCCAAACCCCATGGGAGAGAGACCTCACCGCCTGGTCAGGTGGGCACTCCTGAGGCTGGAGAGTGGAAGAGACCACCAACACTGCCCACCCCTGCCCACATCCCTGGCCCAAGAGCAAACTGTATACGGCCTCTGGGTTCCCGTGGGGGAGGGCCCAGGAGTGGCAGGACCCCTGAACCTGAGACACCACCGGAACCTGAAGGAACAGACTGGATAAACAGTTCTCTGCACCCAAATCCCATGGGAGGGAGAGCTAAACCTTCAGAGAGGCAGACAAGCCTGGGAAACCAGAAGAGACTGCACTCTGCACACATCTCGGACACCAGAGGAAAACACCAAATGCCATCTGCAACCCTGGTGCACTGAAGCTCCCGGAAACGGCAGCGCAGATCTTCCTGGTTGCTGCCGCCACAGAGAGCTCTTGGGCAGCACCCCGCGAGCGAACTTGAGCCTCGGGACCACAGGTAAGACCAACTTTTCTGCTGCAAGTGACCTGCCTGGTGAACTCAAGACACAGGCCCACAGGAACAGCTGAAGACCTGTAGAGAGGAAAAACTACACGCCCGAAAGCAGAACACTCTGTCCCCATAACTGGCTGAAAGAAAACAGGAAAACAGGTCTACAGCACTCCTGACACACAGGCTTATAGGACAGTCTAGCCACTGTCAGAAATAGCAGAACACAGTAACACTAGAGATAATCTGATGGCGAGAAGCAAGCGCAGGAACCCAAAAACAGAAACTAAGACTACATGGCATCATCGGAGCCCAATTCTCCCACCAAAGCAAACACGGAATATCCAAACACTCCGGAAAAGCAAGATCTAGTTTCAAAATCATATTTGATCATGATGCTGGAGGACTTCAAGAAAGATGTGAAGAACTCCCTTAGAGAACAAGTAGAAGCCTACAGAGAGGAATCGCAAAAATGCCTGAAAGAATTCCAGGAAATCATAAATAAACAAGTAGAAGCCCATAGAGAGGAGTCACAAAAATCCCTGAAAGAATTCCAGGAAATCATAAATAAACAAGTAGAAGCCCATAGAGAGGAGTCACAAAAATCCCTGAAAGAATTCCAGGAAAACACAATCAAACTTTTGAAGGAATTAAAAATGGAAATAGAAGCAATCAAGAAAGAACACATGGAAACAACCCTGGATATAGATAACCAAAAGAAGAGACAAGGAGCTGTAGATATGAGCTTCACCAACAGAATACAAGAGATGGAAGAGAGAATCTCAGGAGCAGAAGATTCCATAGAAATCATTGACTCAACTGTCAAAGATAATGTAAAGCAGAAAAAGCTACTGGTCCATAACATACAGGAAATCCAGGACTCAATGAGAAGATCAAACCTAAGGATAATAAGTATAGAAGAGAGTGAAGACTCCCAGCTCAAAGGACCAGTAAATATCTTCAACAAAATCATAGAAGAAAACTTCCCTAACCTAAAAAAAGAGATACTCATAGGCATACAAGAAGCCTACAGAACTCCAAATAGATTGGACCAGAAAAGAAACACCTCCCGTCACATAATAGTCAAAACACCAAACACACAAAATAAAGAAATAATATTAAAAGCAGTAAGGGAAAAAGGTCAAGTAACATATAAAGGCAGACCTATCAGAATCACACCAAACTTTTCAACAGAAAATATGAAGGCCAGAAGATCCTGATGTCATACAGACCCTAAGAGAACACAAATGCCAGCCCAGGTTACTGTATCCTGCAAAACTCTCAATTAACATAGATGGAGAAACCAAGATATTCCATGACAAAACCAAATTTACACAATATCTTTCTACAAATCCAGCACTACAAAGGATAATAAATGGTAAAGCCCAACATAAGGAGGCAAGCTATACCCTAGAAGAAGCAAGAAACTAATTGTCTTGGCAACAAAACAAAGAGAAGAAAAGCACACAAACATAACCTCACATCCAATTATGAATATAACAGGAAGCAATAATCACTATTCCTTAATATCTCTCAACATCAATGGCCTCAACTCCCCAATAAAAAGACATAGATTAACAAACTGGATATGCAACGAGGACCCTGCATTCTGCTGCCTACAGGAAACACACCTCAGAGACAAAGACAGACACTACCTCAGAGTGAAAGGCTGGAAAACAACTTTCTAAGCAAATGGTCGGAAGAAGCAAGCTGGAGTAGCCGTTCTAATATCAAATAAAATCAATTTTCAACTAAAAGCCATCAAAAAAGATAAGGAAGGACACTTCATATTCATCAAAGGAAAAATCCACCAAGATGAACTCTCAATCCTAAATATCTATGCCCCAAATACAAGGGCACCTACATACGTAAAAGAAACCTTACTAAAGCTCAAACCACACATTGCACCTCATACAATAATAGTAGGAGATTTCAACACCCCACTCTCATCAATGGACAGATCATGGAAACAGAAATTAAACAGAGAGGTAGACAGACGAAGAGAAGTCATGAGCCAAATGGACTTAATAGATATTTATAGAACATTCTATCCTAAAGCAAAAGGATATACCTTCTTCTCAGCTCCTTATGGTACTTTCTCCAAAATTGACCATATAATTGGTCAAAAAACGGGCCTCAACAGGTACCGAAAGATAGAAATAATCCCATGCGTGCTATCAGACCACCACGGCCTAAAACTGGTCTTCAATAACAATAAGGTAAGTAGGCCCACATATACGTGGAAATTGAACAATGCTCTACTCAATGATAACCTGGTCAAGGAAGAAATAAAGAAAGAAATTAAAAACTTTTTGGAATTTAATGAAAATGAAGGTACAACATACCCAAACTTATGGGACACAATGAAAGCTGTGCTAAGAGGAAAACTCATAGCGCTGAGTACCTGCAGAAAGAAACAGGAAAGAGCATATGTCAGCAGCTTGACAGCACACCTAAAAGCTCTACAACAAAAAGAAGCAAATACACCCAGGAGGAGTAGAAGGCAGGAAATAATCAAACTCAGAGCTGAAATCAACCAAGTAGAAACAAAAAGGACCATAGAAAGAATCAACAGAACCAAAAGTTGGTTCTTTGAGAAAATCAACATGATAGATAAACCCTTAGCAAGACTAAAGAGAGGACACAGAGAGTGTGTCCAAATTAACAAAATCAGAAATGAAAAGGGAGACATAACAACAGATTCAGAGGAAATTCAAAAAATCATCAGATCTTACTATAAAAACCTATATTCAACAAAACTTGAAAATCTTCAGGAAATGGACAATTTCCTAGACAGATACCAGGTACCGAAGTTAAATCAGGAACAGATAAACCAGTTAAACAACCCCATAACTCCTAAGGAAATAGAAGCAGTCATTAAAGGTCTCCCAACCAAAAAGAGCCCAGGTCCAGACGGGTTTAGTGCAGAACTCTATCAAACCTTCATAGAAGACCTCATACCAATATTATCCAAACTATTCCACAAAATTGAAACAGATGGAGCACTACCGAATACCTTCTACGAAGCCACAATTACTCTTATACCTAAACCACACAAAGACCCAACAAAGAAAGAGAACGTCACACCAATTTCCCTTATGAATATCGAGGCAAAAATACTCATCAAAATTCTGGCAAACCGAATCCAAGAGCACATCAAAACAATCATCCACCATGACCAAGTAGGCTTCATCCCAGGCATGCAGGGATGGTTTAATATACGGAAAAACATCAACGTGATCCATTATATAAACAAACTGAAAGAACAAAACCACATGATCATTTCATTAGACGCTGAGAAAGCATTTGACAAAATTCAACACCCCTTCATGAAAAAGTCCTGGAAAGAATAGGAATTCAAGTCCCATATATGAACATAGTAAAAGCCATATACAGCAAACCAGTTGCTAACATTAAACTAAATGGAGAGAAACTTGAAGCAATCCCACTAAAATCAGGGACTAGACAAGGCTGCCCACTCTCTCCCTACTTATTCAATATAGTTCTTGAAGTTCTAGCCAGAGAAATCAGACAACAAAAGGAGGTCAAGGGGATACAGATCGGAAAAGAAGAAGTCAAAATATCACTATTTTCAGATGATATGATAGTATATTTAAGTGATCCCAAAAGTTCCACCGGAGAACTACTAAAGCTGATAAACAACTTCAGCAAAGTGGCTGGGTATAAAATTAACTCAAATAAATCAGTTGCCTTCCTCTATACAAAAGAGAAACAAGCCGAGAAAGAAATTAGGGAAACGACACCCTTCATAATAGACCCAAATAATATAAAGTACCTCGGAGTGACTTTAACAAAGCAAGTAAAAAATCTGTACAATAAGAACTTCAAGACACTGAGGAAAGAAATTGAAGAAGACCTCAGAAGATGGAAAGATCTCCCATGCTCATGGATTGGCAGGATTAATATAGTAAAAATGGCCGTTTTACCAAAAGCAATCTACAGATTCAATGCAATCCCCATCAAAATACCAATCCAATTCTTCAAAGAGTTAGACAGAAAAATTTGCAAATTCATCTGGAATAACAAAAAACCCAGGATAGCTAAAACTATCCTCAACAATAAAAGGACTTCAGGGGGAATCACTATCCCTGATCTCAAGCAGTATTACAGAGCAATAGTGATAAAAACTGCATGGTATTGGTACAGAGACAGACAGATAGACCAATGGAATAGAATTGAAGACCCAGAAATGAACCCACACACCTATGGTCACTTGATTTTTGACAAAGGAGACAAAACCATCCAATGGAAAAAAGATAGCATTTTCAGCAAATGGTGCTGGTTCAACTGGAGGGCAACATGTAGAAGAATGCAGATCGATCCATAATTATCACCCTGTACAAAGCTTAAGTCCAAGTGGATCAAGGACCTCCACATCAAACCAGACACACTCAAACTAATAGAAGAAAAACTAGGGAAGCATCTGGAACACATGGGCACTGGAAAAAATTTCCTGAACAAAACACCAATGGCTTATGCTCTAAGATCAAGAATCGACAAATGGGATCTCATAAAACTGCAAAGCTTCTGTAAGGCAAAGGACACTGTGGTTAGGACAAAACAGCAACCAGCAGATTGGGAAAAGATCTTTACCAATCCTAAAAGAGATAGAGGCCTTATATCCAAAATATACAAAGAACTCAAGAAGTTAGATCGCAGGGAAACAAATAACCCTATTAAAAAATGGGGCTCAGAGCTAAACAAAAAATTCACAGCTGAGGAATGCCGAATGGCGGAGAAACACCTAAAGAAATGTTCAACATCTTTAGTCATAAGGGAAATGCAAATCAAAACAACCCTGAGATTTCACCTCACACCAGTGAGAATGGCTAAGATCAAAAACTCAGGGGACAACAGATGCTGGCAAGGATGTGGAGAAAGAGGAACACTCCTCCATTGTTGGTGGGATTGCAAACTTGTACAACCATTGTGGAAATCAGTCTGGAGGATCCTCATAAAATTGGACATTGAACTGCCTGAGGATCCAGCTATACCTCTCTTGGGCATATACCCAAAAGATACCCCAACATATAAAAAAGACACGTGCTCCACTATGTTCATCGCAGCCTTATTTATAATAGCCAGAAGCTGGAAAGAACCCAGATGCCCTTCAACAGAGGAATGGATACAGAAAATGTGGTACATCTACACAATGGAATATTACTCAGCTATCAAAACCAACGACTTTATGAAATTCGTAGGCAAATTGTTGGAACTGGAAAACATCATCCTGAGTGAGCTAACCCAAACACAGAAAGACATACATGGTATGCACTCACTGATAAGTGGCTATTAGCCCAAATGCTTGAATTACCCTAGATGCCTAGAACAAATGAAACTCAAGACAGATGATCAAAATGTGAATGCTTCACTCCTTCTTTAAAAGGGGAACAAGAATACCCTTGGCAGGGAATAGAGAGGCAAAGATTAAAACAGAGACTGAAGGAACACCATTCAGAGCCTGCCCCACATGTGGCCCATACATATACAGCCATCCAATTAGACAAGATGAATGCAGCAAAGAAGTGCAGGCCGACAGGAGCCGGATGTATATCGCTCCTGAGAGACACAGCCAGAATACAGCAAATACAGGGGCGAATGCCAGCAGCAAACCACTGAACTGAGAACGGGACCCCTGTTGAAGGAATCAGAGAAAGAACTCGAAGAGCTTGAAGGAGCTCGATACCCCTTATGAACAACAATACCAAGCAACCAGAGCTTCCAGGGACTAAGCCACTACCTATAGACTGTACATGGACTGACCCTGGACTCTGACCTCATAGGTAGCAATGAATATTCTAGTAAGAGCACCAGTGGAAGGGGAAGCCCTTGGTCCTGCTAAGACTGAACCCCCAGTGAATGTGATTGTTGGGGGGAGGGCAGTAATGGGGGGAGGGTGGGGAGGGGAACACTCATAAAGAAGGGGAGGGGGAGGGATTAGGGGGATGTTTGCCTGGAAACCGAGAAAGGGAATATCACTCGATATGTAAATAAGAAACACTCAAGTTAATAAAAAAAAAGAAAAAAAAAGAAAAGGGAGACATAACAACAGATTCAGAGGAAATTCAAAAAATCATCAGATCTTACTATAGAAGTCTATATTCAACAAAACTTGAAAATCTACAGGAAATGGACAATTTCCTAGATGGATACCAGGTACCGAAGTTAAATCAGGAACAGATAAACCAGTTAAACAACCCCATAACTCCTAAGGAAATAGAAGCAGTCATTAAAGGTCTCCCAACCAAAAAGAGCCCAGGTCCAGACGGGTTTAGTGCAGAATTCTATCAGACCTTCATAGAAGACCTCATACCAATATTATCCAAACTATTCCACAAAATTGAAACAGATGGAGCACTACCGAATTCCTTCTATGAAGCCACAATTACTCTTATACCTAAACCACACAAAGACCCAACAAAGAAAGAGAACGTCACACCAATTTCCCTTATGAATATCGATGCAAAAATACTCAATAAAATTCTGGCAAAGCGAATCCAAGAGCACATCAAAACAATCATCCACCATGATCAAGTAGGCTTCATCCCAGGCATGCAGGGATGGTTTAATATACGGAAAACCATCAACGTGATCCATTATATAAACAAACTGAAAGAACAAAACCACATGATCATTTCATTAGATGCTGAGAAAGCATTTGACAAAATTCAACACCCCTTCATGATAAAAGTCCTGGAAAGAATAGGAATTCAAGGCCCATACCTGAACATAGTAAAAGCCATATACAGCAAACCAGTTGCTAACATTAAACTAAATGGAGAGAAACTCGAAGCAATCCCACTAAAATCAGGGACTAGACAAGGCTGCCCACTCTCTCTCTAGTTATTCAATATAGTTCTTGAAGTTCTAGCCAGAGCAATCAGACAACAAAAGGAGGTCAAGGGGATACAGATCGGAAAAGAAGAAGTCAAAATATCACTATTTGCAGATGATATGATGGTATATTTAAGTGATCCCAAAAGTTCCACCAGAGAACTACTAAAGCTGATAAACAACTTCAGCAAAGTGGCTTGGTATAAAATTAACTCAAATAAATCAGTAACCTTCCTCTACACAAAAGAGAAACAAGCCAAGAAAGAAATTAGGGAAACGATACCCTTCATAATAGACCCAAATAATATAAAGTACCTCGGTGTGACTTTAACCAAGCAAGTAAATATTTGTACAATAAGAACTTCAAGACACTGAAGAAAGAAATTGAAGAAGACCTCAGAAGATGGAAAGATCTCCCATGCTCATGGATTGGCAGGATTAATATAGTAAAAATGGCCATTTTACCAAAAGCGATCTACAGATTCAATGCAATCCCCATCAAAATACCAATCCAATTCTTCAAAGAGTTAGACAGAAAAATTTGCAAATTCATCTGGAATAACAAATACCCAGGTTAGCTAAAACTATCCTCAACAATAAAAGGACTTCAGGGGGAATCACTATCCCTGAACTCAAGCAGTATTACAGAGCAATAGTGAGAAAAACTGCATGGTATTGGTACAGAGACAGACAGATAGACAAATGGAATAGAATTGAAGACCCAGAAATGAACCCACACGCCTATGGGCACTTGATTTTTGACAAAGGAGACAAAACCATCCAATGGAAAAAAGATAGCATTTTCAGCAAATGGTGCTGGTTCAACTGGAGGTCAACATGTAGAAGAATGCAGATCGATCCATAATTATCACCCTGTACAAAGCTTAAGTCCAAGTGGATCAAGGACCTCCACATCAAACCAGACACACTTAAACTAATAGAAGAAAAACTAGGGAAGCATCTGGAACACATGGGCACTGGAAAAAATTTCCTGAACAAAACACCAATGGCTTATGCTCTAAGATCAAGAATCGACAAATGGGATCTCATAAAACTGCAAAGCTTCTGTAAGGCAAAGGACACTGTGGTCAGGACAAAACGGCAACCAACAGATTGGGAAAAGATCTTCACCAATCCTACAACAGATAGAGGCCTTATATCCAAAATATACAAAGAACTCAAGAAGTTAGACCACAGGGAGACAAATAACCCTATTAAAAAATGGGGTTCAGAGCTAAACAAAGAATGCACAGCTGAGGAATGCCGAATGGCTGAGAAACACCTAAAGAAATGTTCAACATCTTTAGTCATAAGGGAAATGCAAATCAAAACAACCCTGAGATTTCACCTCACACCAGTGCGATTGGCTAAGATCAAAAACTCAGGTGACAGCAGATGCTGGCGAGGATGTGGAGAAAGAGGAACACTCCTCCATTGTTGATGGGATTGCAGACTGGTAAAACCATTTTGGAAATCATTCTGGAGGTTCCTCAGAAAATTGGACATTGAACTGCCTGAGGATCCAGCTATACCTCTCTTGGGCATATACCCAAAAGATGCCTCAACATATAAAAGAGACACATGCTCCACTATGTTCATCGCAGCCTTATTTATAATAGCCAGAAGCTGGAAAGAACCCAGATGCCCTTCAACAGAGGAATGGATACAGAAAATGTGGTACATCTACACAATGGAATATTACTCAGCTATCAAAACCAACGACTTTATGAAATTCGTAGGCAAATGGTTGGAACTGGAAAATATCATCCTGAGTGAGCTAACCCAATCACAGAAAGACATACATGGTATGCACTCATTGATAAGTGGCTATTAGCCCAAATGCTTGAATTACCCTAGATCCCTAGAACAAAGGAAACTCAAGACGGATGATCAAAATGTGAATGCTTCACTCCTTCTTTAAAAGGGGAACAAGAATACCCTTGGCAGGGAAGGGAGAGGCAAAGATTAAAACAGAGACTGAAGGAACACCCATTCAGAGCTTGCCCCACATGTGGTCCATACATATACAGCCACCCAATTAGACAAGATGGATGAAGCAAAGAAGTGCAGACCGACAGGAGCCGGATGTAGATCGCTCCTGAGAGACACAGCCAGAATACAGCAAATACAGAGGCGAATGCCAGCAGCAAACCACTGAACTAAGAATAGGTCCCCTATTGAAGGAATCAGAGATAGAACTGAAAGAGCTTGAAGGGGCTCGAGACCCCAAAAGTACAACAATGCCAAGCAACCGGAGCTTCCAGGGACTAAGCCACTACCTAAAGACTATACATGGACTGACCCTGGACTCTGACCCCATAGGTAGCAATGATTATCCTAGTAAGAGCACCAGTGGAAGGGGAAGCCCTGGGTCCTGCTAAGACTGAACCCCCAGTGAACTAGTCTTGGGGGGAGGGCGGCAATGGGGGGAGGGTTGGGAGGGGAACACCCATAAGGAAGGGGAGGGGGGAGGGGGATGTTTGCCCGGAAACCGGGAAAGGGAATAACACTCGAAATGTATATAAGAAATACTCAAGTTAATAAAAAAAAATTTTTAAAAAAATGGGGTTCAGAGCTAAACAAAGAATTCACAGCTGAGGAATGCCGAATGGCTGAGAAACACCTAAAGAAATGTTCAACATCTTTAGTCATAAGGGAAATGCAAATCAAAACAACCCTGAGATTTCACCTCACACCAGTGAGAATGGCTAACATCAAAAACTCAGGTTACAGCAAATGCTGGCGAGGATGTGGAGAAAGAGGAACACTCCTCCATTGTTGGTGGGATTGCAGACTGGTACAACCATTCTGGAAATCAGTCTGGAGGTTCCTTAGAAAATTGGACATTGAACTGCCTGAGGATCCAGCTATACCTCTTTTGGGCATATACCCAAAAGATGCCCCAACATATAAAAAAGACACGTGCTCCACTATGTTCATCGCAGCCTTATTTATAATAGCCAGAAGCTGGAAAGAACCCAGATGCCCTTCAACAGAGGAATGGATACAGAAAATGTGGTACATCTACACAATGGAATATTACTCAGCTATCAAAAACAATGACTTTATGAAATTCGTAGGCAAATGGTTGGAACTGGAAAACATCATCCTGAGTGAGCTAACCCAATCACAGAAAGACATACATTGTATGCACTCATTGATAAGTGGCTATTAGCCCAAATGCTTGAATTACCCTAGATGCCTAGAACAAATGAAACTCAAGACGGATGATCAAAATGTGAATGCTTCACTCCTTCTTTAAAAGGGGAACAAGAATACCCTTGGCAGGGAAGAGAGAGGCAAAGATTAAAACAGAGACTGAAGGAACACCCATTCAGAGCCTGCCCCACATGTGGCCCATACATATACAGCCACCCAATTAGACAAGATGGATGAAGCAAAGAAGTGCAGGCCGACAGGAGCCGGATGTAGATCGCTCCTGAGAGACACAGCCAGAATACAGCAAATACAGGGGCGAATGCCAGCAGCAAACCACTGAACTGAGAATAGGACCCCCGTTGAAGGAATCAGAGAAAGAACTGGAAGAGTTTGAAGGGGCTCGAAACCCCATATGTACAACAATGCCAAGCAACCAGAGCTTCCAGGGACTAAGCCCCTACCCAAAGACTATACATGGACTGACCCTGGACTCTGACCTCATAGGTAGCAATGAATATCCTAGTAAGAGCACCAGTGGAAGTGGAAGCCCTGGGTCCTGCTAAGACTGAACCCCCAGTGAACTAGACTGTTGGGGGGAGGGCGGCAATGGGGGGAGGGTTGGGAGGGGAACATCTGTAAGGAAGGGGAGGGGGGAGGGGGATGTTTGCCCGGAAACTGGGAAAGGGAATAACACTCGAAATGTATATAAGAAATAATTAAGTTAATAAAAAAAAGAAACTATATTACATATAAATGACATTTAAACTATTACTGAAGCTATGGAGCAATCACAAAAGGGACAATGATTGCCCTGTGAAAGACCCAACAAGAGTCATTTGCATCCAATCAATAAACAGAGGTTGCTGATCCCAGTACTTGAATTAGGAAAAAGCTGGAAGAAGCTGACGAGGAAGGCAACCCTGTAAGAAGACAAGCAGTCTCAATTAAGCTGTACCCTGAGATCTCTCAAACACTGAATCACCAACCAGACAGCATACACCAGCTGATATGAGGCCTCCAACACAGAGACAGAAGAGGACAGCTAGCTCTGGTTTCAGTCAAAGATGATGCACCTAATCCTCAAGAGACTGAGGGCCCCAGGGAGTTTAGAGGTCTGGTAGGGTGGAGCTGAGGGTGCAGGTGGGGAAGGAGGGACAACCTCATTGAGACTGGGTTTTAAAAGAGAGAGAAGGTATGGGATGGGGAACAGTCAGAGAGGGAAAAAAAATTAAATAAAAACTTTTTAAAAATTGCTGCAGAACACTGACTTGAGAAATCAAATGTAGACAGCAGGAATCATGACAACTGATTTCTATATTACAAACAGGAGACTAAACCTTTCAGCAGCTCATCTGGAGTGTGGACATTCAGAAGCAGTAAATGCTACATAGCATGAGCCGGCATCTTGAACAGTGATAATGAGATATAGATAGAAAAGTCAAGAAAGAGGAAGGAGGCTGTGAAATTTGATGGTAACTACATTTCCCTTTTTGCAGACAGAAGTAGAGAAAGGAACATGTTTATCAGGAGTAAGAACATGTAACAATTGTACTGTGTGTGTTGGGGGGAACCCCACATGCCTTTTATTACAGAGAAGTCCATGGTTTTCTACAGCTTAAAAGTAGGTATCAGCAGCAGTGAGGATTTATGAAACATTAAGGAACCTCACTTGCAGTTGAAAACTCTAGTTTTAGTACCATGTTCCTTACAAACATCAAATACACACCTTGTCTTTTCATACCAAATATCTGGTGTTTTCTTTATAAGTCTTACTACCATCACCTTTTATTAATATAATTTTCAATTTTACTGTGCAGGCAAGAGTGTTTTCTCCCATGTAGATGTCTGTATGCGATGGCTGTTAATGTGGACAGTGACTCAATGTCCTGGTGCTTTTGAATGGCCATGAAGATGCTGGGTACCAAACCTGAGTCTTTACAGGATCAGCAAATGCTCTGAACTGCTCTAGCCCTCCACTATAACCTTTTCATGTGTTTCCCAATAAAACAAAACAGCTATGAACTCAGAGATGCACCTTCCTTGCAATGACTGAGTCTTCAGTGTCTAGAATAATATGTGGATCATAAAAGCCAAGCACCCCAGTGGAACATGAATATACATATTGATCCACAATTTCATTTATTGGTGAAGGAGAAAAAAATTAGGACTATATTGAATGAAGATACTTTTAAAATTATTTCCTATGGATGGAAAAGGATTTGGCCAAAGGGCAAAAGCTAATGACCAGAGTTTTCTTTAGAGTTCAACTTTATGATAGCTAACTCTCGCTCTCTGAAAAGAAGCTGAGACGATGCTATCACAATATCTCTTTGCTTTGGCGTCTCCTAAAAGTCCTGACATTTGGAGAATATATAAGATAAAGCTGACCTAATAACAAGCAGGAGTCTAAAACTTTATCTGAAATTTCTAGTTTCCTCTTGTCATATTGAGTTTCCAGAAAACCGAGTTACATGGTTGCCATGGAAATGAGTAGAAAGTGAATCACGAAACCTTTAGCTGTAAGAGTACTGTGTAATCTGAAAATACGGCTTTATTAATCTTTCTGAAATGTGCTGGTAAGTTATACCAGGCTAAAAATTCTATAGAAAAAGGTTGATTGCCACAGTTTAACCTATAATATGGTATGTAAGTGCTGTAAAAAAAAAACATAATGCTGCAATGAATCAGTGAGCGCACAAGAAAAATATTTCTATTGATTTATTACTTTATATCAGTGACTGTATCATAAATCAAAAGCTCTCTGAACAAACACATTAGCAATTCACTTATGCATGCACAGTTTTACTTACCTAGCCTCAAAATCTCACAAAGCCTTTTCTCTTTTGTCTAAACTAACTGCATTGCTCTTTTTAAATTCTAATAATATAAATATAATATTCTGAATTGGACACCTAGAGATGTAAAGACCTTTTAGATTAATTTAAATAGTTACTGCTTGTGTTTCTGTTGGCTTCAGCTGCAGGAAGAAACAAGTGCAGAGCTGTGAACCCAAGAAAGCAGCTGCAGGAAGAGACATGATATTAAGCAGTGTAAAGCCATTACATGCATTGCTTATCTAGTATCTTCTGAAGCAAATACAGACCCTCGGGATATTAACAGATCCCCAAGCTAGAAAGCAAACACCGAGGATAGCTACTCTTCAACCCTCATTTAATTGTATTTTTATTATTTTTGTCATAATGCAAATTTTCTTTTCCAAATTAATTGAATTTTTAACTGGCTGTATTTTTAAAAACCTATGTAATAGCACATTAAATCGGTGGAATGATTTAAAAGCATGATCAGTGTGCAAGAAGTGTATGGTTATAAAAGTCTCTGATTTCAAATTAAATTTCTTTTGGGGTCTCAACAGTTACGAACACATCCTGCTTGAGTTTGATTCCCAGTGGCCATATGAGGCAGCTACCAGCTGTCTGATGTTATAGCCCCAGGGTTCTAACACCCTATTCTAGCCTCGAACAGGTACTTGGACATCTCCCCCTGTACACACACACACACACACACACACGCACACAAACATACGGGCACACAAGCATGTACACACACAAACACATGAACATGCATGCCATGCACAAAAACAAATCATAAAAAATGATAATTGCTCTTATTGCTATAATTTTTAATTTCATGAGTCTCGTTTATCCACACAGGGATGTATTACAAAAAAAATCAATAAAGAATACAAAACAGGTTTGCCTGTATTGGAAAGTCAAGAAAAGCAATTCTCTTCAGGTGATAGAGAGGAGTGTCAGGAGATGAAGGTAATGTTCAAAAGATTGTGTGAGGTGTTTGAAGTTATCTACCATGATAGAATAATCAATAGCTAACTGAGAAGACCTTCATTTGATCATTCGTGCCTCATTGCTCACAAATATTATTAAATATTCTCTTGGTTTCTCTGCAGGTTGTCTTTGAATTTGGCAGATGCAACATCTTTTATATATAAAGTAGTATAAAATACATATGATTTGTAAAAAAAAATATAGAAAAGCTGGACTTGCACAGCCTTCCTCAATAGCTCACTGACATTGGGTGGTTCATTGATTTTCATCATATATACTTGTTTTCTCTTGAGAATTACTTTATCAACTTGCCAGTAATTTAACCATTAGTGGTATTATACATAAAATAGCATTAAAACGATGGCTAATTTAGCATGCATATGAGCTATGCGTTGAAAAATATAGAATATTTTTATACAATATTTTTTGTCAATTTTAGAGTAAACTAAAATCACTTTCATGCCAGGTGGTGGTGCATGTCTATAATCCCAGCACTCAGGAGGCAGAAGCAGGAGAATCTCTGTGAGTTCAAGACTAGCTTGGTCTACAAAGCAAGTTCCTAGACAGCCAGGGCTACACAAAGAAACCTTGTGTTGAAAAAAAAATCAAAATCAAAAACAAAACATGCTTTCATTAGTGATGACTTATTTTTAAGAGTGTTACTAATGAGAACACACACAAGTGACAGTAACAGCTTAACACAGCTATGTCAATGGATGTCATGAATACTAGTGTTTTTTTCAACATTAAGCATTATGCAGAACTTAAGTCAGATGTCAAAATACTTTTTACATAACCACAAAGAAGGTATAGCTAAAAGCATTGAGGTGGTCAAGATCTGAAGAAAAATAATCCAATTTATAAAGGGAAATGAAACCTTAGGTAGAACAAATATTTGCTAGCTATATATCCTTTTGCATAATCACACACACACACAAACACACACACACACAAAGATACACTCACGTTCATTTGGAAATGAATTATAAATATAAGAATGAGATGACATTTACAGAGATGTTGGTGATAGGGTTCCTGAAATAACACTTTGTTTCCTTCAAAAGACACTCACTAACATTTTTTAAGGGCCATGACTTATCTACGCAGCTTGAAATATGATCATAAATAAGTCATTTTTTATACTCAAATTCTGGGGAAGTAGCACATGAATAAATTGCAAGACTCTATAGCAAGTGGTCAATAAATTTTACACATGAACAATCAAACCAAAAAATACAGAAAGGTATCTGATAAAATTGAGCATATATCCATGATGAAAATGGTAAAGAAAGTATGTGTAGAAGGAGAACGCAACAATACAATATAAGGGTATTTATAATAAACCAACAACTAACATTATACAGTGGTAAAAAATCTGAAAGATTTCTCTTTAAGATCTTGAAGAGAAAAAGATTGAGCAGTCTTACCACTTTTATTCAACACAGTTTTGGAAGTCCTATGCAGAGAATCTGGCAAGAGAAAAGAACAAATTGATAAAAGGAGGAGGAGGAGGAAGAGGAGGAGGAGGAAGAGGAGGAGGAGGAAAAGGAGGAGGAGGAAAGGAGGAGGAAAGGAGGAGGAGGAGGAGGAGGAGGAAGAGGAGGAGGAGGAAAGAAGAAAGAAACAAAATTGCCCCTGTTTGCAGAAAATGAAAACCACACAGAATTGGGTGGAAAGCCATCAGAACTCATCAATCCACATATTCCAATGTATAATAAACATAGTAAAGTGACAATCATCACACAATATTCATTTACATGAAATGGAAGTCAAAAAATGATTAATAAAAAATTCAGTCTCAGCTAAAACAGCTAGAAAACAAAATAGAAAACCTGGAGGTAATCTTAGACAAAGAAGTTAGAGTTATCTATTATATAAACTATAAAGCAATAAGAAAAAACTGAACACAGAAAATTGAAAGATAAACCGTGTTTAAGCAGGCTCATTAATTGAAACAATGTTATTAAGATGTTGTTATTTCCTTATGTACCCACAAAGTTAAAATAATGCTTATCACATGCCTCTGTCATTCTTCAGTTAAGTAGGAAGCTTTAATAGAATCACAAAAGCCCACAGAAATGAAACACATTTGGAGAAGCAAAGAGACAGACAGAATCTGCTATGTGGATCACAGAGTTTGCTAAAAATAACATTATTAAGAGCATGTAGTCCAGTTAAGGGTTAAGGTTGGTGCCTTATTGACTTTTTTTTTTTACCCTGAAGGTATCTGTTGCAGTGAGCTGTAAAAACTATCTAGTGACCCTGGAGAGGCCTAATGATAGACCACAGAAATGATTCTACTCATGATCTGGCCTAGTGAACATGAGTTTATTGGGGTTATTTATAGGAGAATTGGTAACTAAAGGGCAGTTGCATCACCAAAACTCCAATCCCACTGAATCTTAGAAATATTAATTACACGAAAATATTTAAAGACCATTAGGTACTATGTGACATTTGAATAAATTCATGATATTTAAAGTAATGAAAATATTTAATTACCAATTTCCAGCCAGGCTATGATGTGGTTGATTTCTTTAATCCCTCTATCCAGAGGTGGAGGCCAACCTGGTCTACAAAGTGAGTTTTAGGACAGTCCGTGCTACACAGAGAAACCCGATCTTGAAAAAGGAAAAAGCATATTAGGCTTTAGCCATCATTTTTTTAAAAAAAAAACATTGTTTTACATAAATTTCTGTTTTAAAAATAATACCTCAGAAGCTACTTTATTCAAACCTACCACAAGATGAGTTCAATCACAAATGGGAAAATTTATGTCCACATGGAAAAGAATTGGATGATTATTGGCTACCTTTAAAGGTAACGTTTCTTCTTCTTTTTTTTTTTTTTATTAACTTGAGTATTTCTTATTTACATTTCGAATGTTATTCCCTTTCCCAGTTTCCAGGCAAACATTCCCCTAATCCCTCCCCCTCCCCTTCTTTATGGGTGTTCCCCTCCCCACCCTCCCCTCATTGCCGCCCTCCCCCCAACAATCATGTTCACTGTGGGTTCAGTCTTAGCAGGACCAAGGGCTTCCCCTTCCACTGGTGATCTTACTAGGATATTCATTGCTAAAAGGTAACGTTTCAAATGGTGTCACGGACCCTCTCGCAATTCTGTTTCTACAATCTGAACATCTTATGCCTTTCCACCGAGTAGGCTATTTTAACATCTCTCTAGTCACAGGAGCTAACTTGAAACAAACTAATACAATCTTTACATCACTTTTGTCATGCATCAGTCCTGCAAAATATTCTTTAAACTGGTTTTAGCATCTTATTGTTTCCTTCACATAATAATAAATAAAGGTTTTGCTGTTTGTTTTACATTTTTGAGTCTTTTTGCCAAGTAGTTGTACAATCGACAAGACATTTTAAAATATCTGTGTAGAATTGTGCCTTCATAACCCTTCAAATATACTTCATTATATAAACTCCACAACATTACTAAAATAAAAATACAAAGTCCCTCTTTACATGGATTTACTATCTGGATATATAAAGTGTCTTGATCAAATGATAATGAGACCAAACTAATCTAGAAGGAAAAATGTGTAAGTAGCAAAATCTCAACCCATTGAGGAAAGCATTGTCATATGGGACAGGTATGAGTAGGCTGGTGAACAGAATATTCTTAGTGGAGCTATTTTTAAAATGAAACTCGCATTTTGTCTAACAAGTTCCCTTGGGAACTAAATGGAAAACGCATTGAAATGCAAAAAAAATTTCAGTTGGAAAATGTAGCATGATATTTCACAGACTAACTTCACATTTTAGGATAATATTTACGATGTACAAATAATACTTTATTTTTAAGTAAAATAGAAACAAGAATTTGATCTTTTATTTTATCTATACAATAAAGTCAATATTATTAGTGCTCTCTAAAAAGGCAATAAAATTAAAAGAAGGTAAACCATGCACCATGATCCTCTAAAGGAAAGCTATAAGTATGCTCATGTTAATTCGCTATTACCAGAGAAGTGACTTGTAGTATAAATTCATTGTACCTCACAAATATTTTCATGATTTAGAAATTCATTATTCAGAACACCCACAAATGTTCACCTTACCCTGTTAGTGATCACAGTGACAGACTCATTGGCTAGCTGTGTAGAACGAACCATTTACTTGATAATGGTATTTGCAAGAAATAAAAAGACCCAGCCACATAATTCCTGCACTCTAAATATATGCATATCATACATTTTACACTGTCATGGCAGGAACAATTTCGAGCACTCTGAATCTAAGAAGACAATATGCAATAATGACAGGGAAATTTTAGTGTAAGTTTTTATATTATACTGTAGGTTAAACCTTTTGACATATGTAATGTAGAAAGGATGTAACTTAAATTATGTCATGTGTAAGACAGTCACAAATTTACATGATAAATATATATTTATATTTGTATATATATGCACATCCATACAGATAGCTGAGTGAGTAAACATATATATGTATTCATATAGTCAGAGACTGAAAATAATCTCTCTGAAGTGCAAATAATTGAAAGCTACTAATTGAATTAATAAACAGGTTATAAATGTATTATGCATTTATGTAGTTTTCTTACTAATTTTACAGCAAAATTTAAATTATATATTATGTATGATTGCAAAATTATATGTAGTATAGTGTATGTAATACAGAGATTTCCATCTGACACATTGCGTTTGCCATATATTTTCAGAATTTTTAGTCAGTGAGTATGTGTGTCTGCATATTTCACTGTAAGACCCTGAGGAAGCCAGAGGCATGTTTCTTTTAGAGCTGCAGTTACAAGCCCTTGTAAGCATCCACTATATTTTTTTTCATGTGTGTTTCTCACAAGCTATCTTGCTTTTTATTTCTTTTACTATTTTTCTTACCATATAATTGAGTATATTTAAGTCACTACCTTTTAGCATCAACAGAGTCACTTGTTAACAGCTTGTTTATGATGTGTTACAAGGATTTTCAGCTTATTATGCCCATATGGTTCAACTCTTCACTGTTAGAAGGATTCTGTCTGAAGAAGTACCAACAACTAGCTGGCAGGACACTGCAGGAACACCAGAAAGTCATCAAACAACTGATTGTTTTCAAGGAGTCATGAAACAAGCTACCAGTAGTAATAAAATTTGAAGACTCATAATAGATAGGCATTTTCTAATTATACTTGTTCTTGCTTTTTGCAGGTGTCCTGTGAAAAGAACATGGCAATCATACAGCCATGATGCACTTGAGAACTATAGTTTTCGGGGGTTAATAAGGAGAGTTTCACAGGTACAATGTGTACTTAATGGATGTTGACAATAAGATGGGGTAGAAGAATCACAACTCTATTAACCTCTTTGTTTTGGTTTGCTCAGCTTTGGTAAAGAGGCAGTAACTGAGGAGGGTTGGGGAGGAGACAAATGAGGTCCCAACTTTTTATGCCTCCTAGTGGAGGCAGATCATTCCTCTGAATCAGGGGTAAATATGGAGAATAACATGAGATAAATGATTTACGAAGTAGAGTTAAAACATAGCAATCTTCCTGCCAAGCATTAGGTAATTGCTGCAGAAGTGCATGAAATCATCCTATTAACTAAGAAGCTGTTGGAATGAAGGTATGTGGAGGCTTCGGCCAGGATATCATGACAATATTAAGCCCCATTTGTAAATGATAAAGCCAATATGCTGCTAGTGGAGTGCCATCAGTTAAGGTACCCAGCAAATGACATACAAAGGACAATTAACACCATTTCAGCAGGAGTAAACTTTTGAATAAGAGCAAAAGAGACAACCAATGCATCTAAGAAAGCGAAAATTGGAGTTTCTGAAAGTAAAATATATCATTTTTCAACTCAAAATGATATTTGGAAAAGAGACAATTTGCTGATGCCCGAATTAGAGTAATATGTTCTGGTCAAAACTTCCAATGACTTTCCTTATGACACATAGTAAAGTTCATTTTTTCCATGACCTACAAGACCATTGTCTCGTATTCTATCACTCTCTTAGATAAGCTTTCATTTCTCTATTTGTAATTCTATTCCAGACAAATTTTCCCCTTTTACTTCATTCCCTTATCAGCAGCATTTTCAGTATAATTATTTTCCCTTTCTCTTTTCTTCTTATTGGAGAGATATATAACTTATATATGTGTGTTTGTGTATATATTCATATATTCAGATATATATTGGAAATATAGATGGACATAGATGCTGTAGATATAGATGATATAGATAGAGATTGGATAGAGATTAGATAAAGATATTGATATACATGTAAATATACATGATAGCCACTTGGTGTTCTCTTCCTTGGGGAAGACTGTTTCTCCCTTCCTCAGCATTCCTTAGTTGCCTTTAGTTCTTTATTTTTTAGTTGTTTGGGTTTTTTGTGCTTTATTTATTTTTTGTGCCATACAATACATCCCAGTTCATTTCCTAATGCATTTCTTCTCCCTCCACTCCTCCCAGTAGCTAGCCTGCTCCCTCTAGCCCCACAATCCATTCCTCCTCCATTTCCCTTTCAAATAGAGCAGGCTTCCCAGAGATATAAACCAAATATATTACAAAAGATACAATAAGATTAGGCACAAAACCCCACATCAGGATTGGATGAGATAACCCATTAGGAAGAAAAGGGTCCCAAGATCATGCAAAAGGGTCAGTGACACACCCACTATAACTGTTAGGAGTCTCACACAACACCAAGATATCAACCATAGCATGTGCAGAGAGCCTAGCAGAGACCCACATGGGCACCATGATTGTTTCTTCCATTTCTGTGAGCCTTTATGAGTCCTATTTAGTTGATTCTGTGGTCTGTTCTCCTAGTGTACTCTGCCCCCCTGACTGTTACAATTCTTCCTCCTCCACTTCTGCAGGTTTTCGTGAACTTCAAAGGGAGAGATCTCCTAGTGGAAATCTCTAATTTGGGCTCTTTCTCCTCCTAATATTTGGCTGTGAGTGTGTGCATCTGCTCCCATTAGGTACTGTAAGAAACCCCTCTGATATTTTTGCTTTTAATATTGAACAACCCTAACCACTAGGGAAATGCAAGTTAAAACTACTTTGAGGTTTCATCTTGCCCCAGTCAAAATGACAAGGATTAAAAAAATATAATGACTAATGGTGATGTGGGAATAGGGAAAGAGGGACATTATTTGCTGCTGGTGAGAGTGCAAACATCAGCTACTATGAAAATCAGTGGTTATGAATAGACCTATCATATGACCCAGCTATACCACTCATAAGCATATACCCAAAAGGACTCTGTGTCCTAATGCAGAAACCTGCTCACCCGTGTTCATGGCTGCCCTATTCACAAAAGTCAGCAACTGGAAATAGTCTAGATGTCTATTAATGAAGGAATAGACAACAAACATATAATACATTTATATTATGGGATATTGTTTACCTGTTAAGAAAAATGAAATTCATAAGTAAATAGGTATAACTGGAAATAATTGTTCTTTGTAGATAACCCAAGAAAGATAAATGTTATCTATCCTATTTTGATGTTAGCTTTGAATCTTCAGAAGGGTGTCTTGCAATTGAAATACCCATAGAAGTCAGAAAAATAGTGAGGGGCTATGTGTGGAGTTTTCAAGAAGAAATAGAATTCAGTGCTATAAAGGAATAATGTATAATAATGGATAAGATGTTCAGTGGAATGAAGTATGAGAGGACATGGTAGAAAAGGAAATGCAAAAGTAACTTGTATTCTCCAGGCATAATTGTCATCTTGGGGGCTTCCTGCTAATAGCTCATGCTTTCAAGTTCTTTTTTAACTTTGGCTGTCTGGTTCACCTCAGCTATTCTGGATCAAAGCTTCTCTTAGCTGAATGATTCAATTCTGGCTTCTCTCAACTTCTGACTGAATTGTTCGGCTTGGTCTCATACTAACTTTAACAATATAGTCTAATCTTCTGACTCCTTCTCATTCACTAGCTCCTTCTGCCTTTACTTTCAATGTGTCTCTGTAAAAGTGTCCCAGTAAAACTGCCACACACAGGGCACCTCTCCTTTTCTCTCTCACTGCTCTTGAATAGCCTCTTTCCCGTGCTTTTCCCCTGAGTTCAGAATATCCTGTGACTCATTCTGTCAAATAATTCTCTGATTCATCACTTTGTCTGTCCCTCAATTAGGAATCAGTTGAAAACATCACTGCTTCCTTCTACAAACTAATTTTCCCTTCATTGTTTGAGATCAAAAATGTATGCTAAGGGCATGTCTGTATTCTAGTCAGACGGATTAAATGTGAATTATTCCATCCAGATCATACAGACCTAGAAGATGTTTGGACATAATCCCTTGCCAGAGCAACCATATTACTGGATTAAAATTTCTCTACAAGGGAATTTAGGGAGGAATAACTAACTCTAAAGAGTTTTGGAAATCTTGGGAAAGCTACTATTGTAGAATATTCTTAACCTATATAATCAAAGATATTCAAAGGAATCTAGAAGGAGTTACCCTCTAATAGAATGACAATGCTCATTTTACATATTACAGATACAATTACAGAATGTATATTAGCAATTCTTTTTTTAAAGATTTATTTATTATATGTAAGTACACTGTAGCTGTCTTCAGACACACAAGATGAGTGTATCAGATCCCATTACAGATGGTTGTGAGCCACCATGTGGTTGCTGGGAATTGAACTCAGGACCTCTCTAAGAGTAGTCAGTATTTATTAGAATGTCTTATAGACTGTTGTACAGAATGAAATGAAAAAATAGACATTGAGCAACAAAAAGTGTATGAGTCCAATGGTTGTACAGTCTGAGACTCGATGTCCCAGATGGTCTTCAGTATATGTCAGAATGGCAAAGGAATAAGCTCTAATGTCAATGAACCATGAACTTACAGAGAGAGGGAGGAAAATGAGGTAGAGCAATAGCTTCCTTTTCCCATATCCCATATAGGGTGTCACCAGCATTTGTGACACAGATAATTGTGTATCTTCCCACCTCAAAAATATGGGTTGAAAATTGGGTATTTTGACTTCAAATGATTCAGTCCAGAAAATAATCTTTCCCAGGCAACTGGGTTTTAGTTAATTCCAGAAGTAGTCATGACAGAAAAGAATTGCAAGTCTACTCCTTGCCAATTTGACACACAATTATGTCTCTTTGTGTCATGCTTAATTTCAAAACGAAATCAATAACCAGGTAATAATTATGCACAACAATATAAATATTTCCAATACAACTACCAGTGCATTATAATTTAGGATAAGTGAAGATGTCTATTGAACAATATTCCTTTATTATCTCAAAACCTGAATGTGATAACCATTGATGTTCTCTTAATTGATGTGACATACGTGAAAGGAAACAAAACTATTTGTACAAGCACATTCTTAACAAAATATGACAGAAACACCCATGTTAATTATAATATTCATTCCTGCAAGAGTTCATGTGCTCTTAGCTGGTATTTAAAACTATTTTCCTCTACTAGCCATTCTGTATCTCCTCCACCCTCAGGAAGCAACTTATCAGTTCTTTTTCTAGGGAAGTAACCCATACCTTAATTCCTAAATGGTCTGCACACTTTGTCATTCTGCCTTGATTAGGTTGTTGTAGCTTCCCATTGACAGGTACCATAAGTTATGGTAGCAAGAAGTTCTGAAAGGACCTCCTACCCTACAGATAAAATCATCTAAATCATTCTTTTTTTTAATCTTTATTAACTTGGGTATTTCTTATTTATATTTCGATTGTTATTCCCTTTCCCGGTTTCTGGGCCAACATCCCCTTAACCCCAACCCCTCCCCTTCTATATGGGTGTTCCCTCCCCATCCTCCCTCTATTACCACCATCCCCCGAACAATCACGTTCACTGGGGGTTTAGTCTTAGCAGGACTAAGGGCTTCCCCTTCCACTGGTGCTCTAACTAGGCTATTCATTGCTACCTATGAGGTCAGAGTCCAGGGTCAGTCCATGTATAGTCTTTGGGTAGTGGCTTAGTCCCTGGAAGTTCTGGTTGGTTGACATTGTTGTTCGTTTGGGGTCTCGAGCCCCTTCAAGCTCTTTCAGTCCTTTCTCTGCTTCCTTCAACTGGGGACTTATTCTCAGTTCAGTGGTTTGCTGCTGGCATTCGCCTCTGTATTTGCTGTATTCTGGCTGTGTCTCTCAGAATCATTCTTACCACCATTGTGGAGGGAGAAGTGATACAATTTCAACTCCATACTGGTAATCTAGATAAACAACTCCTCCAACATGGTTATTCCTTCTTAGCCTGTTGGCTTAAAGGTATCAGAAGCCCAGTGTGGCCAGGTGAAAGTATGAACTTACAGTTAAAAGTTTACTGTGTCTACTGTTACATCAATCCTGCCATAGATATAAGGTAGTTTAATGGAAGAACATGGCACAGCCGTGAGCCTTCTACCTGTATCCAAGTCTCTGCCAGGGACCTAGACTGGCAGAGCACAGAGCCTAATCACAACAGGATGCCCCAAATCCCAAATCCTGACAGCCTGGGAGCTCCCAAGTAGATCCCACTCATCATTTTATACACACACACACACACACACACACACACACACACACACACACACACACATATATATATATATATATATATATATATTATATACATACATACACATATGGTCTAGGCCAGAGGAACTTAATAAGATAGGAACAGGAAGCAAATACTGGTGTTCCCTAGAAGTGTTATAGACTATAACCATACTCATTTCCAAAGACTCCAAATATTCAAAGTATTATAGATTATTGTCATTCTTCTTGGTTACTGTCAGAATTGATAATAGACCCTTGTCCTACTTAGAATTTTTATTGTTGTGGTGAAGCACCATGACAAGAACACAGTATTAGACTGACTCCTACTGACCATTACATTATGATAATTATCTTTATACCCTGAGCGCATCTTTCAAGTACATCATCAGAGAAACTTCATGTTCTATAGAAGAGGGTGATAAACCCAAAGACCTATAGCTGGTCAGGGTACAGGGAATAAGAAAAGGCTAATTTGGCTTATGATTCCTAATTACTGTTCATCATTGAAGGATGTCAGGAGAGGAACTCAAACAGTGCTATAACCTGGAGGCAAGAACTGATGAAAGTCCATGGAAAAGTGCTTCTTACTTGCTTTGGTCATTATGGGTTCCTCAGCCTTTTATATAACCTAGGACCACCAAACTAGGGATAGTACCGCTTACAATGATCTGGGCCCTCCCCAAGCAATCACTAATTAAGAGAATGCCCTGCAGCTGTATGTTATGAAGGCGTTTTCTCAGTTAAGGTTCTTTCCTTTCAGATGACTCTAGCTTGTGTCAAGTTGATATAAAAGTAGCCATCACAATTCTGTTAAAGATACCACATATATGCGAAGTAGAATATGAAGAAATCAAGCTAAACCCTACTTGGTAACTTTCATAGTGCTAGAAGTGCTATAAATTCCATCAGAGGAGAAAAGTAATAATCAATCATACCCAAGCCATTTACTTTGTAAGCCACAATAACCATCAGCCTGGCAAGAAGGCCCACAAATGAATGAGTCGCATGAATGTCACTGAGTAACCAACAACCTTATTATTAAATTTAGGTCCTACTCTACAAGATCAAACCCATACCTGGCACTGCTACTGTGGCCATGACCCTATGATATACAGCTTCAACTTCTAAGGTCTACTATTATTATTCTGATAAATGAACACAGTATTAGACTGACTCCTACTGACCATTACATTATGATAATTATCTTTATACCCTGAGCGCATCTTTCAAGTACATCATCAAAGAAACTTCAAGTTATATAGTAGATGGTGATAAACCCAAAGACCTATAACTGGTCACGGTACAGGGAATAAGAGTCTGTGACATCCTCATTTGTAAATTCAACATCCGTATCACACCTTTTCCCAACAAGGTTCAGGGATCTTCATGGAAGAGGAGGCAGAGTGACCCTAAGGGCTAGAGGTGACTAATGAATACAAGAAGACAGTGTTTTCCAGACATAACAAGGAAGCTGCGCATATGGGCTCACAAGAGTTATGGTGATGTGCAGAAGACACTGCACAAACTTGCTTGAGCAAGACAGATTTCTGGCACGGAGAGTGCTGCAAGCACAAGATCACTCCAACTGGGGAGCTATTGGCAATTGATAAGCGTTGAGAGGTTTTCTTTTCTTTTTTTTTTTTTTGTTCTTTTTTTCGGAGCTGGGGACCGAACCCAGGGCCTTGCGCTTCCTAGGTAAGCACTCTACCACTGAGCTAAATCCTCAGCCCCGAGAGGTTTTCTTAAAGGTATAACCCTAAGTACTCCAAACAATCTTCAGTGGAAGGCTACACATCTAAGAGTATATGGAGGTGCATATTGTATTCGATAATTTTTTGTTTGTTTGTTTTTCTTTTTTTTCTGTATTGGATATTTCCTTTATTTACATTTCAAATGTTATCCCCTTTCCCAGTTTCCCTTCTGGAAACCCCCTATTCCATCCTCCATCCCCCAGCTTCTATGAAAGTGCTCCCACACCCACCCACCCACCCACATACCAATTCCCTCCTGCCTCCCTACCTTGGCATTCCCCTACACTGGGGCATTGAACCTTCACAGGACCAAGGACCTCTCCACGCATTGATGTCTGACAAGGCCCATCCTCTGCTACATATGCAGCTGGAGCCATTGGTCTCTCAATGTGTACTCTGGTTGGTGTTTTAGTCTCTGAGAGCTCTGGGGGAGTCTGGTTGGATGATATTGTCATTCTTCCTATGGGGTTGCAAATCCCTTCAGCTCCTTCAGTCCTTCCTCTAACTCCCCCATTGGGGACCCTGTTTTCAGTTCAATGGCTGGCTGCAAGCATCTGCCTCTGTATTTGTCAGGGACAAGCAAAGCCTCTCAGGAGACAGCTATATCAGGATCCTGTCAGAAAGCCCTTCTTGGCACCAGCAATATGCCTGGGTTTGGTGACTGTAAATGGGACAGACTCCAGGTGGGGCAGTCTCTGGATGGCCTTTCCTTCAGTCTCTGCTCCACACTTTGTCTCTGTATTTCCTCCTGTGGTTATTTTGTTCAGCCTTCTAAGAAGGACTGAAGCATCCACACTTTGGTCTTCTTTTTCTTGAGCTTCATTTGGTCTGAAAATTGTATCTTGTGTATTCTGATCTTTTGGAATAATGTCCACATATCAGTGAGTAAATACCATGCGTGATCTTTTGTGATTGGATTACCTCACTCACGATGATATTTTCTAGTTCCATCTACTTCCCTAAGAATTTCATGACTTAAAAAATATATAGGACACAATGTTGGCTGGTAAAGGGAAGATCTAGAAGGAGTTAGGGAAGGGATCAATATGATCAAAATTTACATATGTAATTCTCAAATAATTATGTTTTAGTTAGAGCAATATAAAATTAACTAAAACAAAACAATGCATTTCTTTATGAATTCCCTGCTTTTCTCAATCAAGATCATTATACATTTTAGTCTCTGTGCCCCAATGTTTAAGGCAAATGCATATATTAAATCTGTTCCTTTTCATTACATTCTAGTGTGAGAGGAAATGTTGAGGATCATATTGTCACTTGTTTAAAGTTGTCTGCACTGCTGTAATGGACCAAATTACATATTTAAATTTTTAGGTCTGGAATGATAGCAGAGTGCACAAAGTGCCTGTCCTTTATGTATGGAATCCTGAGTTTCTGTTCTAGCTACCATGTAATTGCGTACCACGGTGTTGATGTTATGCATCTGTAAGATCGAGGCAGAGGTGCATCAGCGCTCATTGGACAGTCAGTCTATTAGAATCCATGATATCAGATTTTTTAATTTTTATTAATTCTATTTTTATTTTATTTTTACAATCCAGTCATTGCTCCCCTCTCCCGGTCTGCCCTCTCACAGTTCCTCCTTCTGTTCCTCCTTCTCCTGTCTCCAAGAGGATGCCCCCCACCAGGTCTCCTCACTCTTTCAAGAGTTAGGTACATTTTTTTTCCCAGTGAGACCAGACCAGGCAGTCCTCTGCTGTATGTGTCCGGGAGACATAGGACCAGCTCACATATACTGGCTGGTTGGTGGCTCAGTGTCTGAATATTTCAGGGGTCCAGGTTAGTTGAGACTGCTGGTCTTCCTATGGGGTCTCCCTGCTGCTGTATAATTTAGAAAGGCAGGACCAGTTCCCATACAACACCACTCCACACTGGGTCCCTGGTACTCTCCGGACCGGGGAAGTCACTCCCTGGTGTTAGTTCTGGCACCATAGGGCCATATAGACCTAACCTTAATTTACCTCAGCGGTGGCTGGCTTCAGTCAGACACTAAACAACATTTGCTTAGCTATTTTCTGGCCACAGTGGTCTCTCCACTCCCATTGCTAGTCACCCTGGCCGGTCCTGGCCAGGCGGGGACTCCGGTCGCAGTATACCCAGTAATATCAAGACTCAAGAAACTGTAACCCAGTAACCATATTATATGTTAAATACTCAATATACAATGCATCCACACAATAAACTTACAACCAATTCATAAAAATATAAACCGCCCACCTATATCAAATAAATATGTCTGCAGAAGTCCATCCCAGCTACCCTGACAATTCAGGACCCCCCGAATCTGGGTCAACCTTGTCAGTCTCCATTTTGATTGTCCCTCCTCCATCTCTCTCTCCCTACAAAAACTTTGTACCCGCCTTATTCTTTTACTGTCCAATAATGGCCTTGATCTAACTTGTGCCAGCCTCACCTGCATAATGACATATGAATACTAGGGAGCCTGCCCATCCATTAATAGCACCATCAGCTCTTCCAGAGGACCCGGATTCAATTTTCTGCAAATCACATGGCAGCTCACAACTGTCTGTAACCCCAGCTACAGAGGAATCCAACCCTCTTCTGGATTCCATGGCCACTATTTATATATAGACTTACTTGCAGTCAAAAAAAATCCCATAAACTTAAAAAAATTAGTGGAAACAATAGAAAATAATTGGCATTGTTACCTGCATTGCACACACACACACACACACACACACACACACACACACACGCACCCCACACAAAAGACCACCAACACCTCCTCTACAACCACCCCACCCCAAAACCAATAAATCAGTAAAAGAAAACATTCTGAACATGGTCTAAACATGGAACTAGGTCATAGAAAGAATGTTTGCCCAGCATGCACAAGGTGATGTTCTCTCCCCATGCCTTCAAGAAACAAACAGCAAACAAAATGTAGAAGAATCTGCTTAAAGCAAAATTTTCTTTTAGTTACATTTTTAGAAATAATCCTGGCAGTTGGACCATTTAATTTGAAATCTCAAAAAATGGTATACATGTGTTCTTGGATGTGTGGCTTTCTCTGGAGCATGAGCAACCATCCTGGATCAACATTCTTAAAGACAACTGACCTCTTTCCATTATCAATTGTCAATAGTTTCAGAACAAAGGGCAGACGTTTATATTTATTTCCCTTCTCAATAATGGGATTTAGTCTGGCCTTAGTTGCATGTTTTAATTTAAACAAACAAAAATGACTCTAAAATAGGCACTTTCAGCCTAGACTATCTGAAATTTTGATTAAAGGTGATTTTGAAAAAAACATTCTTGAAATCCTGTGAAAGATATACCAATATTCATCCAATTTATTACTTAAACTTATTAGATGTCCTTTAGTCCTTGCATATTGACATATACTGTTAAATTGTTTTACAAACCAAAGTTAAATCTAATTTATAGTTAAAAATAGATAGAAGCTCTCTTCAGAGAAAGTTCAAACTATTCAAAACCCAATTGGAGGGCCATAGTCAAAGTTCCTCTCATGATGTTCTCTCTGACAAAATGTTTTCACAAATCAATATTGTTTCCTAACTATAATTTATACTAAAGCTGCATTAAACTTGAAATATGAATGGTACCCTCACAAGTTTGTGTGTTTAAATATTTGTTTCCTAGTTGGCATTTCTGTCTGAGGAAATTTGGGTGGTGGAGTCTTGTTGGAATAAGTGGAAAACTGGTGGCTGGTTGGGGCTGGACATTTGTAATCTGGTAGCACTTCCTTTCTCATCTTTTCTTCATGATCATTGAAATAAGAGCCAACTTTAATCACCTCAGCTGTGGGCTGCTGCACTATGATTTCCTCAACATCCCATCTAACCTAAGTCATAATAAATTCTTCATCTTTTAGGCTATTTCTTCCAGGTGATTGGTCATAGAAGGAAGTAAGATAACTGATAAAGATGCTGCGTTTATCTCAGTCCTTTTTTGGGTAAGCATTATATTGAATGGAGATTATCATAAAACCTTGCTTGGGTTTTAACCAAGCAAACATTGAAGGGGCAATGTTTAGTGTAGCAATTATTGTTCCCCTTTAAATTTATTTTTCACTATTCATGGTAATAATGGATTCGATGACAAGTTGGTCAACCTTCTAAAGTATCTATTGCTGATCAGTATTCATTAGTGAAGACTGCAACTGCCAGTATTATTCTGGAAAATTCGTCATAGCCAATAGCATTTATATGTCCTGCTTATTAAGGCACTTTATCCTGCTTGTACAACTGAAAAGGATTGGGTCTGAATCATCACAGTAAGTGATGATTCTGGTTGGACAATTTGAACCCAATTTCTTTTTCTATTACATACACATTAGTTATATTTTAATATCAACCAATCTCCAGGTAGTCGCTATCAGTTTGAGAAGTTTATGTCAGAACAAGAACAAAATGTGAAAATTATATTAAAATGTTGTTTTAACACACAATCTTCATTTACTAGCAATACAAGCACTGCTCAGAGACCTTATAGTAATACTATTCTCAGTATAGCTCCTGTGTCTGCAGAACCAGAACTCTGAGTATGGGCATATTGCCCTTGTACTTCCATGAGCCTATTGACAAATTGATTACTAATGTCTGAAAACTACCTATTTAGTGTCTACTACAAGAGTGACGATTAGGTGATGTAGTGGGTATGAAACTGATCATCTGATCTGGGGAGCATACATACATACATACACACATACAGACACAGATGGAGAGACAGATACACAGAGAGATAGAGGCAGAGAGATGATGTTCCATAAATGACCATGATTAGGTTGCGTTAAGAAGATAAATTAATCAAACCAAGTTAATAAAGAGAGTTGGGATCCCAGCAATATTTTAAATCTAGTACAATTAATTTGTATCCAAGTACAGTTCAGTGATAGTTTATAAAACAAATAAATAAAAAATAAACTTTCCATTGATATGTTCTTAATATATTGGTTCAGTGAGGATGAGTGAGAGACCTTTGTCTCTGCAGAGTGATCACTGAATGGCCCACAAAGAGGCTTGAGAGAAATGGATCTGAACACAAAGATTCAAACTGTTCATGAGAATTCCTAGAAGACAATCTGGGAATAGTGGTGTCTGCTAGACCATAATGATACTTGCAATATTATGATCTTCTCAGTGAAATCTGCACCATGGTTCCTCATCTGAATAATTTTATTTCCATATTATTAAGCAAGAATCATACTTGGCTGTTGTTTTACAGCTTTAACATTCTCTCTACTTGCTTTGAATTTCCCACAGGGCACTGCTTTTATTTCAACCAGTGAAAGCCAAGAACGAGCATAAATCCATGTCAATCCTTGCCCTTGGGAAAGAAACAAATTTTGTAACTTGTTGCTTAAATATGTTCAAGCAGTGTTACTGTCATGTGTCTAGTTTCCCTTCCTGTGTCATTTCTTGAAACACTCAGCCTCATGAAAGTATTACTTAGCCTGAAAACATAATGTGCCAAAACATGCTATGTTCTTAAAACCCCCAACATTAGATGGCAAAAATGACATGACCCAAAAAATAGTAAACATTCAATATTGCCACCAAAGAGTCCAATTGAAATCAGAACTAAGAATGTGGTGGGAAAAGATACTGTAATTTCTAAGATATAGTAAGACCAGCTTCCATGAAGTGTTCTTATTCTCCATGTGGACTGCAGTGCTGCTTATGGTATGTACAGTACGTAAAACACCCCCTCACACATTTATGTTACATGCATTTATGTTACATGCATTTATGTTAACAATTTCAATTTGGCTGCTCCAGTAAAAATGTGACTTCCATTCAATCTCAAAATTCAAGAAATTATATAGATTGTGAAATTGTAGACTTTAACCACAAATGTTTAAAAATGAACAATAACTTACAGCTTCATGTTTATCTCTAGAGTTTACTACTTGTTTTTTTACATCTTCTCTCAGAAATTTAGTAGTCTAATCAGCTGAACCACCATAAGAAACTCAAGAACATTTAATGAACAAATAAACTTAATTTCTCCTATATGAGGAAAAAGTAATGGTATTTGTATAAATCAGGAGGACTTTTCTGAGTCTCAAGTATGTGGCCAAAGGATTCCCACGGGAAGACACTCTGACATCCTCCTGCCCCGGCTGTGTTCATCTTATTTTCTGCTCTTGACTTATCACCTAGATGGGTTCTTAAACACTGTGCTAAATCAGAGTGGAAGGAGCAGATGCCCTTGGATCATCCTGATTTCAAAGGAGATACTCTTGGATTTTCTCCATATAGGAATTAATGTCATAATAATTCCACTTATATGAAATTAATGTCATTGAGTCTCAGAAGCCTGAAGCTCTTCTTTGTCTTTGTTAAAGAGTTGAGAAGGCTTGGGAAAGACCCAAAGGATTCACTAATAATAAAACGAAAGTCTTCCCTTGGGAAATTGTAAATACAGAAAGATAAAGTGCATGTCATTCCACTCTAGTTTTTAGTGACTGTGTCTTTGAACCATCATTTATTATCTTTGTGATCCTGAGATGCATTTTTGGTGAATTTTTTTGTAATAGTTTATTTGCTCATTAAGTGGTTTGTATTTCTGGTAGAAGGACTTGAGTACATCCTTCCTGTTACATGATGTAAAAACTAAATAGTAACCCTATTAAGGGATCCACATGCAATGAAATTGGAAGTAGCTTGGTCTATAGAATATTATATTGAGAAAGTCATTTTATTCATAGTTTCCCCAGTGCTTGGGAGAATTATGTGTTGAGAAGGTGGAGTGATTTCTGTTCTTAATTCTATGAATTCTTTTAAACATATCAATTAGTGTATGGTAAAACACCCAATGCATCCCCAGAATTGAACCAAAATACTAGTAGTGCATGGTATTGTTAAGGTGTTTATGATTTTATTTTCAAAACAATAAATGCAGCTACGTGTAGCTATTTATGATTGTAATACCAACTCTCAAGAGCCCGAGTCAAGGGGACGGTCATGGACTTGAGGCCAGTCTCAAATAACGAGAAGCTGTAAAAGCTCATAGAGAGAGAAATGAAAGTAACAAAGCAAATGAAACAACTAAATAACAAAGACTATGGCATGCAGCTTGAAATAATAGCAGAGTCAAGTCGCCAGAATATCTGTCCGTTCTTTGATGAAATATAATTAGATTTACGTATTTTAATGAAATATTTGCAAAAAGCCATAGCAAAATGTGAATACTTATACAGCCTGCCTGTAAAATGCCTGAACTTTATGGGAAATTTTTAAAAGTATTTCTCTCCAGAAGAATCAGAATAATAATCAATATGGATTTATAATTTCACTCCATTATACACTCCCTAGGTCCACTACTTGCTAGTTTATCTCAAGGCAGAGTGTACAGTTATTATTGTAGTGATTAAACCCCAAAACAGTGCTTTGTAAAAGAATTGCATATAATCTGAGAGTGAAAAACACTCTAGCAAAAGCAATATAGCTTAATAAATGCAAATTTGTACAATCAGAAGCTACTTATCCCATTGTAAAAATCTATTTACAACTTTTGAAAATGAAATGCTGGGTAGCATTTTTTCATTTGGTTGGAAACCAGGGGCTAGTGTAATAGCCATGAACCAATGAAGTAAAATTGCCTATTAGTGACCGTATTATTATCATTTTAGCTGGCAGAGCAGATGGTCAACCATTTCATCCTTCTTCGTAAGACCAAACACAGCTTCACGTTGCCTATCTGTAGATACTCCAAGAATGCTTTTTAAATGGACAGATTTTAGTATCAAAACACTAAAGATGCTTCAAACACTATGTCCTCCTTCCAGATTATGATGATGAAAGGTGCATGTGTCTGATTAAAATCTGTTTTAGAATAATTCTGTTTGGAATAATTCTATTGTATGAATCCAGACCCTTTCACGGGGCTTCTTTTGTAGATCTAGCTTCATGCAGTTAAACTTTGTATGTTTTTATCATGTTTGCATGTAGTAAAAGCAGGAGGTATCACTTAACTGCATGGCAGCATCTAGTCTGTTTCTTTATAAGAAGAAAGCTCTAGGAGTGAAGTTTCCATGCTTTCTTCTCCTTTAAAAGCTTCACATTACTTTATTCATTGAGTTTTACATAGAGATCTTGGCCTCACTAGCCATGAGCATTGGTCTAGGTTTATGGTCTTAGACATGGACACCTTTCTCCTGAGTGGGTCATAAATCCAACTAAACAACTGATGATTACACTCAGGATATAAGTGTCACTACTGTACTTTTTGGAATAGCTTACCAATCTGGTCATCATTTTGGTTGGTAGACATTGCAGCAGGCTCTCAATTGCTTTTCTCTCCAGGCACCTTGCCTAGTTTCTGCAAGTACCATGAGAGCTAACCCTCAGGGACATTTCCAGGTAGGTTCTAGCTTTATTCCCACAAGTATTCTGAAGGATGCTGTCTTCAGCAGTAGTCTTACATTCAATATCTGTTAGGGAACCATGGGCTATGACATTAGACTATAACTTGGGAGTGGGGATCTCTTAGACTTCTCTGACCAACAATTTGAATTGAGGTTTCCCATGCCTGGCACTGGGGATTTTGTTAGATAGTCCACAGCTTTGAAGGCCCCATTGTCAGCCCCTAAGTGGAATAATTTCATTTAATATGTATGTATGTATGTATGTATGTATGTATGTATGTATGTATAAAATATATATATTATATATATACTTTTATATGTAATTATAAGTAAAAATGTGATTCCCTATTATTATTAAAAATAGTCTTATGGCAGTTTATCCCTCCTCCTTTCCTGTGCCCCATACCACCACCTAAATAAGTCTCCCAACCCCTTTTCTTCAAATTCCTCCCTTTGTAATAACTGTACGCTTTATTCCTCTCTCAAGAACTCACTCTTTCCTCCTTTGCCCCACCCCTAAGATTGTCCTGGTGATCCTGGTTTACTACTTTGTATACTACTACTCTCGCATCCCTAAACCGGTATAACCTATGCACATTCTTAATATTTAACCTTATATTTGCAGATAATTGTAGCTCTCATTTCTCATCAAAGAAGGTCAGGATTTTTTGTTGTCGTTATTGTTGTTGTTTGTTTGGGGGATTTTTGTTTGGTTTGCTTTATTTGGTTTTCATAAAGACAGAACTGGTCAAATGAAGATAACAAGCAGTTCTGGTGCAAACGACCCAACTGATGATATATCTACAATCAGACACTTCCACCAAAGTTTAGGGAGCATCGAGGCAGAGAAAACAAAAAGAGTGTAAGAGCACCTGCTGAGCTACTCTGTCCTCTGTACTTGACAGGAAACCTAAACCCATGAATTTCCTACAATATGCTTATCTGCACAAGACCTGAAAAATAACTACAGTTGATATGCTGATATGGAAGTGTGAAATTTCACAAGGCCCCACCCTTAGAAGAATATCTACAGGCAGTTAATAACTGCTGAGAGACAGAGAAACTGTCTGCTGTACACACAAATTACCTAAGATAGTGGTTCTAAACCTGGGGATCATGACCTCTTTATGACTCTGTCAATTCTTTCACAGGGCTCTGCTAAGACAATCAGAAAACACAGATATTTACATTATGATTTCTAACAGTAGCAAAATTACAGTTATGAAGTAGCAATAAAAATAATTTTATGGTTGGGGGTCATCAAAGCATCAGGAACTGTATTAAAGGGTACACAGTATTAGGAAGGTGGAGAACCACTGACCTAATATGTGATCCAATCCCCAAATGGTCATGCTTAAATATCTATACACATAAGCGACATTCAGTGAATTCATGAAGTTATGTTTTTGTGCACACCTGTGTGTGTTTATGCATATGTGTGTGTGCATGTGCATGTGTGTGTATGTGTGTAAACAATACATAAAGAATAAGATATCATAATCGTGAGGAGTTGGGGTCTATCGAAGAAGCTGGAGTGAGGAAGGGAAAGGGAAAATGCATAGCACATGCAAATGAAGTTCTTTAAAAAATACTAAAATAATTAAAATATTTCACTGATACATGGCAAAATGGCTATTTCAAAAGCTTCACATTTTGCCATTGATTTGAAAAAGAGGTTTGTATACAACATACACTCTTGCATGGGATTTTGAAAGAAAATGTCAATACTCTGCATAATTCTGTAAGACCTTGTTATTCTACCCATTTTTCCTGAGTGGAAAACCAAGTTCCCAATCAAACTCAGGCTTAGTCCTCATTGTCTCATTCTAAAACCTTTCTTGCCTCATTATTACATCAAGAGGAACACGGGGGAAGGCAAGCAAGTCTCAAATCCCGGTCCTGGTAATTTGACTCTTAACGATAGCTTATCCTAAAAATATGGACAATCTAAGAACAAATGAAAGGATTAAGAAAATAATGGAATTAAATTAAACCCAGTCAAGATTACTGAAGGAAAACTGGAACTTAAAATTCCTCTATGCTGCATTTAATTTCCTAATATGAGAAGAAATTTGTCCATAATCATTTCAGTCTCACAAGCTGTAGGCTAATACCAAGCTTTGACTTCCTAAATAATCTTCACTCGGCTGCCCCCATGCTAGCATCTGCCTGAGCTATATACTGTATTATTAAAGCCAGGATTAGCATATATACAGCTATATACTGTATTATTAAAGCCAGGATTAGCATATATACAGCTATATACTGTATTATTAAAGCCAGGATTGGCATTCATCAGATGCTGCACACCGTAGGCTTCATTTAGATTTCACTCTTTCTTCCATGCGCTCCTGATTTCCTTAGAGGTGTGCATGCATTGCATGTGTAGGTCAATCAAATTTCGTCTCCTGCATAGAACTGTCATAATCACCACCATTAGTATTCAGAAGCGTGTTGAGACCATTCTAATATATGCTTAGCATATGCAAAACTTTCTTCCCCAGGTAAGGCTTCTTACTGATCTCTGCATACATTTAATCTCTCTGCTAATCAGAGTGGTTTTGGTCCTTTGCTTCATATCCAATTCCCCCGAAATCACCGTAAGTTTATATTGAAACTTTGATAAATTAAACTGAAAGGACGTTTGTGGATGGCACATTTTTGTGTTAGTGTATATCCTCCGTTATCTAAACTTGTCTGAAACTCTGAGCTCGGCTGGACTGTTGCTGGGGAACTGTTTCTCCTAGCAACCAAACAAATTCTGAAAACAGAAATGGTAAGAACTCGCACGCTCTTTGTAGAAGGCTCTTTAAGATTTGTTTTTGATCTAACGACTGTCACTATACAGTGATGTAAATGGAAGACAGTACAGTATCTGTGAGCCTGCTATCTGGAAAGATGGTTGACACGTATTTAATGTAACCCCATATTTTATGTTATCTAAGATGCCCTGAGTCACAGCCCGTTCATGGTTTTGCCTGGTTTAAAACATACAGGTTTCCATGGAATAACCTTTCCTCTAAAACCATACTATCCTATTATAAGCTGAAAGAAGAAACATGCAAAGTAACTATGGGGAGGTGGGGGAATGTGGCTCTAGAGGCAGCTAGCACTACAATCAGATGATTTCAGGTGAAACAGCAATTGATAGCACTTAAAGGTAGTTGCCTTATCATATGGGGCAGTCAAACTTCTATTGGCACATTCTGGATTTGACATCTAAACCTGTCTTTAAATCTGTCTTTTATAAAGGACTTTCTGATGAGCAAATTGAAGTGTTTTAATTAAGCATACTATGTAAGAAGAGGCATAAGGAGTCACTGAAATATGATAGGTAGATACACCGCATACTGAACCACTCATAAAAGTATTAGTATAATCTTTGCAAACCTGTGTATAAACATAACTACCTCTTTCTTCTAAAACTATCATTCGTGTACAGACTCTCACTAATATTCCTTTCATGTTCATGTAGATTACCTTAGCTCTTCTATTTATAGTGTGTGGTAGAGACTATTAAACTTAATTTTTTTAAACTGCTAAATTATTTTTCTGCAAACGTATCATCATTCATCAAAAGCACATCGAAAAGGAGACTATATTGCCTGGTTGCCTTGCCTAAGCTTGCCACAGAGCAAAGATTCAGTAGCAAGTCTACAATTATTTTGAAAAATAGAGGTTTTATATATTCCAACAAAAAGCAAAACCTCATCTATACAGGCTCTGAAAGCCTTCTATCAAAGAACTCAGTGGAAAGATAATTAATATTCAGGAAGAGTTGATGAAATGGGGCCAAGCATTTGACGATGACTCAGCAGTAATTAGTGCCGAGAACAGCATTCAAAAGTTACCACACACTACATGGTGCTCATTGCTTTAGAAGGCCGGGACAGAAAGCTCTGGAAAAAAATTGTTTCCAGACCAGATGTTCTTCCGGACATTACATGACCTTGAGAAAAGATAACCAGGGTCTTTGATCCTCAATTTTGATTGAGGGTTGATCCCTAAGGTATGTCTACCACCAAGATCTTACAGCTTACTTTAAGACTTCAAAGATTCCACTTATATCTAGGAAGATAACTGGAATTTAATTCATGGCAGATCCTAGAAAACTGAATATTTTAGATGACCTAAGTTTAAAATAACATTTGTTTTAAGTGCTTCTGTGAAAGACATTTTGTACATGGAAACTGAATGAGGAGAATCTTGTTATGTTTAAAGAAACAAAGACTCTGGTATCAACTCACCCTGCTTGACCCCCCTACTGGTGACCAAGACTTGAAGACATGGATTTCCTCTCTCTTTGCTAATGTTATTTATAAACAGGTTCAAGGGTCGATGAGTAATTGCACTAAAAATATTTCATTGGCCTTTCTGAACTTGATTATATTTTAAGTTAATGCTATAATATTTTATTATGACTATTATTACCAAAGGCTAAACAAGATGAGCTAAATATCATAGTAAAAATACTTAGACCCATGACAGCCAATGCAAGTGAATGCCTGGGGGACTGACTATCTGAGTTCAATACTTGAATCCCATGGTGAAAGGATAGGACTGACAAAAATGTTGACAGCTGACCTTCACATGTGCACTGTGGCACCCTTGCTCTCCCACTCACACACATAGGCACTCATAATCCACACATGCACACATAATAAATACAAAGCAAAATTTGTCTGAAAAATAATACATCAAACTCATCAATTCCAAAGATGAGTAGATTAGATAGGACACAACCCTTCTTAGATCTCATCTGTGGCAATATATTTTGTACAGTGGCCTCTAACACGCTAAAATCTAGCCCACATCTTTCTCTATGATTCATAACATTCTCTAAGTTAGTAAGACTAACTAGTAAGTCTGAACGCAGTATTGATCTCTATATGTTCCAAAAAAACCCAAAAACAAAAACAAACAAACAAACAAACAAACAAAAAACAATCATAATCACAGTCTTAATTACCCTACTCTAGTGTTACTGTTCACTTGGCCAGTCAGCACAAACTCACCTTGGATCTTCCTTTTTCCTACATATACCCATGAAAATCAGCCCCCAAGGAACACCAAAACTCTTCTCTGGGGCTTCGTGGATGCATGAATTTTCTAGCATCTTCTAGAAATCACTAACATCTCTCCTTGACTTACTCAAAATGACACCTCTATGTTCTTTTCCCCTTGAACCACAGAACATACTCTGACAGAATAAATGTTTAAGAAACAAACAAAAGACCCTCCTCTGAGGAAAATCCTCCAACCAATTCCCAGAGCATACTACTTACCACTCCACAAATTCCCTTAAGCTGTAGTGTCAAATTTTCTGCCTTTACCCTGACTGTCCCAAATCCTTTCTTAATCTCTTCCTTGTAGATGCTCCATATCCAGTTATGAACAAATCTTACTTTCTCCCCATGGACATAGTTCCTGCACCTTCCATTTCTCCTCTTCAGAATACTTAATTCAAATCCTTCTCATCGCATGGCACTGTACCCTTCCCTGCATGGGGAAGTCCGTATTCCTCCTGTGGGGTTCTATGTGGTGACAGTTGAACACCACACGCACAAGTTGGCTTTCCTTGAACAATCTATCAAAAATCACTTCCTTTTAGTTATTACTTAAGTTCATTTCCCCATTGCATTTTCTCTCACTGGAATATACAATTATGTAACTCACCCATGTCTTTTTTCCCTTTTTGTTTTATTATATATTTTATTTATTTATAGTTCAAATGTTAGCCCCTTTTCCTATTTCCCCTCTGGAAATCCCTTAACCCATCCTTCCCTGCCCCTGTTTCTATGAGGGTGCTCCCCCAACCACTCAGCCACTCCCACCTCCCTGCCCAGGCATTTCCCTACACTGGGGCATCAAGCCTTTCCAGGACCAAGGGCATCTTCTCTCACTGATGCCAAACAATGCCATCCTCTGCTACATATGTGGCTGGAGCCATGGGTCGCTCCATGTCTACTCTTTAGTTGGTGGTTTAGCCCCTGGGAGCTCTGATTGGTTGATATTGTTGTTCTTCCTATAGGTTGCAAACCCCTTCAGCTCCCTCAGTCCTTTCTCTAATTCTTCCATTGGGGACTCCATGCTCAGTCCAATGGTTGGCTGCAAGCATCCATGTCTGTATTTGTCAGATTCTGGCAGAGTCTCATAGGAGACAGCTATATCAGGCTCTAGTCAGCAAGTACTTCTTGGCATCAGCAATAGTGTCTGGGCTTGGTGGCTGCATATGGGATGGATCCCCAGGTGGGGCAGTCTCTGAATGGCCTTTCCTTTAGTCTCTGTCCCATACTTTGTCTCTGTATTTCCTCCCTTGAGAATTTTGGCCTGCCTTCTAAGAAGGACTAAAAGCATCTTTCTTCTTCTTGAGCTTCATGTGTTCTGTCTATTGCATCTTTAGGCTAATATCTACTCATCAGTGAGTACATAACATGTGTGTTCTTTTGTGATTAGGTTACCTCACTCAGGATGGTATTTTCTAATTCCGTCCATTTGCCTAAGAATTTCATGAAGTCATTGTTTTTAATAACTGAGTAGTACTCCATTGTGTAAGTTTACCACATTTTCTGTATCCATTCCTCTGTTGAAGGGCATCTGGGTTCTTTCCAGCTTCTGGCTATTATAAATAAGGCTGCTATGAACATAGTAGAGCATGTGTCCTGTTACATGTTGGAGCATCTTTTGGACATATGCCAAGAAGTGGGTTCTCAGGTAGTACTATGTTTCTGAGGAACTGCCAGACTATTCTCCAGAGTGGTTGTACTAGCTTGCAGTCCCGCCAACAAGGGAGGAGTGTTCCTTTTTCTCCACATCCTTGTCAGCATCTGCTGTCATTTGAGTTTTTGATCTCACCCATGTCTTAATGTTTCCACTTTTTCTCTAGAATATCTGGTTACTGAAAATAAAGAACATATATCCCATAAACCATTTCTCTTGCAGGACTCAGTTCAGTGCATCCTCCATGATAGGTACATAGCAAAGATTTGTAAAGTACACACATCCTTGTATTGATAAATTTTACATTAGGAAATAAACACAGGATTTCAGGGAAAGTAATAGAATAATTAAATCAGACTAAGATGTTCCTGTTATTGATTTTGTTATCAAATTTAGTCCAAAAGTGGAGATCCCCAATGGTGAGCACTTAGAAATTGCTCATCTTCGTGTTTTATTATTAATCTATACTTGACCTTGTACATTTGTTTCATAAAGCACAGTAGTTTCAAAAAATATTTTATCTACATATCAGGATATATGTCACACTTAAATATTTTAAAATCCTAATACTAGTATGCTCTACAGTTTGGATAAAAAAATATAGTTTAATTGTATTATGAGTCCTGTGATAACATGATTAAATATTCTAAATACAAAACTTTGTATCTAGTATAAGTGAATAGATATAAAACTGTATGGAATTAAATGTCCCACTTCATCCTTTTGTTTATGCTTCTGTATTCATATATATATGTATATGAATATATATATTTACTTTTTACTTATTATTAAATCTCAACTGTAGTTTCCCCTCTCTTCTAGTCCCAGAGAGCTGCTCCCTAATGTACTCCTCCTTCATTTTACTTCAGAAAAGGGAAGTCCTCCTATGGATATCAACCAAATATAGCATATCAATTTGCAATATAAGTAAGCACCTCTCCTTGTAATAAAGCTGAACTAGGTGACCCAGTTGTTGGAAAAAGTTCCCAAAAGCAAGCAAAAGAGTCAGAAACAGCCCATGTTCCCAATGTTAGGAGTCACTGAAGAAAACTAAACTACATAACCTTAATACATAGCATAGTACAGAAGTCAGACACATGAAAGATCACTGATTATGGTTCAGTCTCCGTGAGCCCCACAGGGCACATATTAGTTGATTCTGTAGGATTTTTGGTGTTGTTAGTGGCTGTGGTGGTGGTGGTGGTGGTGGCGGTGCTGGTGCTTGGCAGCAGTGTGTTTTTATTTTTCTGGTGTCCTTTCTCCTCTGCCTCCTAAAATCCTTCTCCCTCCCTCTTTGTCAGGATTCTCCAAGCACCACTTAGTGTTTGGCTGTGGTTTTTGCATTGGTTTCCATCAGTTGCTGGAGGAAGCCTCTCTGATGGTGATTATGTTAGGCTCCTCTCTAATATAGAATAATATCATAAAGAATCGTTTTATTGTCTGTATTTAAACTGGTCATGTTTGACTCTACCCTAGTGTCTAAACTATCCAACCTCTTGTTCTTGTCCCTCCAGACAGTGTAAGTCCCCTCTTGTGGCATGAGTCTCAATGGGAACAGTCATTGAGTGACCACTCCCCCAATTTCTGTACCACCTTTACCTTAGCACAATTTGTAGACAGGACAAACTGTACTCAAAGGTTTTTTTGACTGAGTTTTTGTCCCAGTCTCTCTACTAGAAGTCTTGCCTGGTTCAGGAAATGCCCAGTTCAGACTATGCATCCTCCCTTCCTACGAGTCTTAACTATGGCCACCTTTCTAGATTCCAGGGGGTTGCTACTATATTAGATTTATATCTCACTCCCCAAATGTTCCCATGTGCCAGTTTTTGCTCCCAGTATTCTGTCCTTCCGTCTTCTCTTCACCTGATCTCTCCTGTTCCTGTCAGAAAATTGGGACTTGATCTACCTCAAAACACAGCTGGGCATACACCCAAAGAAAGTTCCATCCTACCACTAGAACACTTGTTAGACTATGTTTGTAGCAGTTTTATTCATAATACCCCAAAACTGGAAACAGTGTAGATGTCCCTCAACTGAGGAATGAATAAGGAATATGAGGGACGTTTATACAATGGAGTGCTACTCAGCTGTTAAAAACCAAAAAGATATCATGAAATTTGCAGGCAAATGGATGGTACTAGAAAAAAAGAATCTTCCTGAGTGATATAACCCAGACCCAGAAAGGCACATGTGCTATGTAAATACTCATAAGTGGATGTTAGCTGTAAAGTAAAGAACAATCATCCTACAAGCCACAGACCCAGAGGGGCTAAATATCAAGGATGTATCAAGGGGGGGACACATAAATCTCCCACTTCATCTTTTAATCTACTACATAATTTATTACTTCAGGATTAAAAAAATAGATTTTCTAAGAATATCATAATAAAGTCAAATGGGCTTTAATTTGAATTTAAAAGATTTTTCAGTTCAACAGAATAATATTTTCAGCAATTAAGATCTTTATTAAATAGCACTCTGAAAGCCCCAAATGGTTCAGGTTAATTGACTCTGTTGGTTTTCCTGTGGGATCCTTATCCTCTGTCCTTGCCCCAACTCTTCCATAAAACTCCTAAGCACCATTTAATGTTTTGCTGTGGTTTTCTGCATCTGTTTTCATTGGCTTCCAGAGACTGAGCCACAAATCAAAGGGCAAACATGGACAGGGCTTGGTGCTCCTGCATATATGTAGATGTGCAGCATGGTCTTCATAGAGGTCCTCCAACTGGAAGGGGCGCTGTCCCTAAACCTGTTGCCTGCCTGTGGATCCCATTCCCCTAACCAGGCCACCTTCTCCAGCCTCTGTGGGAGAGGAAGTCCTGCCGTGACTTGATATGCCAGGATGGGGTGATATCGAAAGAGTCCTTCTCAGAGACAGAAAGGAGGAATGGGGGAGGAGCTTTGTGAAGGAGGACTGGGAGAAGAAAGAGGGCAAATGTTGGGATGTAACGTGAATAAATAAATCAATTAACTAATGAAAAATTAAGTCCATGGAAGAATAAAGTCTAAATCAAAATAATAAATAAATTAAATCCAAAAGTTAGGAATGATACCAGAATTGAGGAAAAAAATGGAAAGAAAAAGGTCACTAGGAACCAGGTAGCTTTCATAGCTAGACAAAGAAGTTCTAGCATTGTAATATATAATGACTATGACCAAAGATAGGCTGTGTCTGAATATATTTGTCATCCAGAAATCTGCACTTATACTATTAATAAGAGGAAGCATTTCTTATGAAACAGAGCACTGCTTATACTAGATAAGAGAAAAGGCAGGCTATACATTTGAGGACAGAATTAGAATCCAAATATTAGCATGAGCAGGCTCTGATGTCAATGTACTTTTGACAGTCTGTCATATTTTGCTCAAACTGTTATTTCATTGGACAATAAAAACAACTGTGTTTGCTTTTTTTGTTTTTTTGGTTTTTTTTTATTAACTTGAGTATTTCTTATATACATTTCAAGTGTTATTCCCTTTCCCGGTTTCCGGGCAAACATCCCCCTCCCCCCTCCCCTTCCTTATGGGTGTTCCCCTCCCAACCCTCCCCCCATTGTCGCCCACCCCCCAACAGTCTAGTTCACTGGGGGTTCAGTCTTAGCAGGACCCAGGGCTTCCCCTTCCACTGGTGCTCTTACTAGGATATTCACTGCTACCTATGAGGTCAGAGTCCAGGGTCAGTCCATGTATAGTCTTTAGGTAGTGGCTTAGTCCCTGGAAGCTCTGGTTGCTTGGCATTGTTGTACATATGGGGTCTCGAGCCCCTTCAAGCTCTTCCAGTTCTTTCTCTGATTCCTTCAATAGGGGACCTATTCTCAGTTCAGTGGTTTGCTGCTGGCATTCGCCTCTGTATTTGCTGTATTCTGGCTGTGTCTCTCAGGAGCGATCTACATCCGGCTCCTGTCGGTCTGCACTTCTTTGCTTCATCCATCTTGTCTAATTGGGTGGCTGTATATGTATGGGCCACATGTGGGGCAGGCTCTGAATGGGTGTTCCTTCAGTCTCTGTTTTAATCTTTGCCTCTCTCTTCCCTGCCAAGGGTATTCTTGTTCCCCTTTTAAAGAAGGAGTGAAGCATTCACATTTTGATCATCCGTCTTGAGTTTCATTTGTTCTAGGCATCTAGGGTAATTCAAGCATTTGGGCGAATAGCCACTTATCAGTGAGTGCATACCATGTATGTCTTTCTGTGATTGGGTTAGCTCACTCAGGATGATATTTTCCAGTTCCAACCATTTGCCCACGAATTTCATAAAGTCATTGTTTTTGATAGCTGAATAATATTCCATTGTGTAAATGTACCACATTTTCTGTATCCATTCCTCTGTTGAAGGGCATCTGGGTTCTTTCCAGCTTCTGGCTATTATAAATAAGGCTGCAATGAACATAGTGGAGCACGTGTCTTTTTTATATGTTGGGGCATCTTTTGGGTATATGCCCAAGAGAGGTATAGCTGGATCCTCAGGCAGTTCAATGTCTAATTTTCTGAGGAACCTCCAGACTGATTTCCAGAATGGTTGTACCAGTCTGCAACCCCACCAACAATGGAGGAGTGTTCCTCTTTCTCCGCATCCTCACCAGCATTTGCTGTCACCTGAGTTTTTGTTCTTAGCCATTCTCACTGGTGTGAGGTGAAATCTCAGGGTTGTTTTGATTTGCATTTCCCTTATGACTATAGATGTTGAACATTTCTTTAGGTGTTTCTCAGCCATTTGGCTTTTTTGTTTTTTTATTGGATTTTTTATTTACCTTTCAAATGTTATTCCCTTTCCCGGTTTCCCAGACATAAGCACCTATCCCATCCCCTCCCCTTCTCCTATAAGGGTGTTCCCCTCCCCAACCAACCTCCCCCCACTGACATTCTCCTACACTGTGGGGTCCTGGCAGGACCAAGGGCTTATCCTTCCATTGGTACCCAACAAGGCCATCCTCTGCTACATACACAGCTGTATTTTCACCCAAATTGTTATATTACCCACAAGTGGGATAACTAGGTAAAGTGTTAAGGTATTCTGTTTCCTTTCTTTTCTCTAACTAGGAATTATTCTCTACCCCAAAGTCAATTTTAATGCTAAATTTTGGATAGACTTAGAGGCTAAGAGCTACAATATGTTCTCAATATACACAAATTTGTTTTTCAGAATCTGTATCACTAAGACTCTACTTGCCTTTTAAAATATCTATAATAAAAATGAATTAAGATTTTTAGAAGTTTTATGAATATAGTCAGCAGAAAATACCATAGTGAAAATACTACTGTACAATAAAAAGCAAACTTAGAAGATTAGTTTTTATTGTCCACTTGTTATAACCCAGGGTCATCAGGGAAAGGACACTTCAGCAGAGGAATTGCCCAGATGAGACTGGTCAGGAGCTGTGAGATATCCCTGATTAATGACTAATATGGAGGGACCAGTCCACTATGGGTGTTACCATTCCTAGGTAGGTGAGTCTGGGTAGTATAAGAATGAATCAATAACTGAGCTAATAATCAGAATCCCCATATGGTTTCCACTTCAATTTCTGTCTGACTTCCCACAGTGGACTGTGCCCTGAAAGAATAAGCTGTTACTTAAAGCCTTTCCTCCCAAAAGTTTCTTTTGGTCACATTGTTAATTACAGCAACAGAGAGCAAACTAGAATAACAACACGGATTTAAAAATCTGCAGATATTTTGCTAGGTCGACTCATGAGGACTTCTCTAACTCAAAATCATGTTTTTCTCTCATGCCCATGTAGGTAAGTTTATTTGAACTAAATTCCTGACTACTGTTTTTTTTTAATTTTAGAAAACAATGTTTCAAAAGGTGACCCTACACAAGCTTATGAATTTCCTAGTATTTTGTACCAGGGTTATATTAGTATTCTACTAGGCAGAATTTTAAAAGCTCAAAAATATTATGTGACCTTTGATTTTTGTATAAGCTAGTATTATCAATTATTTGAATATTACAATATTTGTGCTGAGGATTATTTTATGAAACAAGTGTAGATTTTCTAAGTGAGGTGATGTACCCTTCCCTGTATGCATGGCTATAGGAAGTGGCCACTTTAGTCTCCTTATCCCCAGCTACTAGGAGTCTCAGCTACTGTCACTCACAAAATTTGCTCTGCCTACAAGATGTTCAAAGATAAAAATGGAGTAGAGGCTGAAGAAATGGCCAACAAATGACTGGCAAAATCTTGAGATGCTTCCCATGGGAGAGCCCAACTCCTGACACTATTAATGATCTGCTGCTATGCTTGTAGACAGGAGTCTACGATAATTGTCTCCTTAGAGGCTGAGTGAATAGAAACAGATGCAGAGAACCACAGCTAAACATCAGGAGGAACTCAGGGACTCATGTGGAAGAGTGGAGGGCTAGGATTAAACAATCTGTAGGGATCAAAGATATCACAAGACCTACAAAGTCAACAAACCTGGGCCCATGGGGCTCAGAGAGCCTGAACCACCAACCAAAGAACATGCAAGGCTGGACCTAGCCCCCTATACATTTGAAGCAGATTTGTAGCTTGGTTTTTATGTGTGTTTTCTAACAGTTGGAGTGGGAGCTGTGTCTAACTCTGTTCTTGCTTTACATCCCCTTCTCTAGCTGGATTGAATGACTGGGCCTCAATTGGACAGGGTGTATTTAGTCCTACTGGGACTAGATCTCCCTGGATAGGGTTGTACCCAAGGGAGTCTTCTGCTCTTTCAGTGAGAAGGGGTGGAAGTAATGAGAAGGAGGCTTCATGAGGGTGAGACTGGAGGAAAAGAGGGAGAGGTGCTATGAGTGGAATGTAAAGTGAGTAAATGAATAAATTAATGAAAAAATGAGTATAGATTTATAGTGAAGTTTATTTAACTTTAGTATTACAGATCATAAAAACTGCTTCCTGCCTTTTTAGGTAAGCATGCCTGGTGGCACTTTGAATAATTTACCATAGATGAAATGATTCACTCAACCAATTGTTACTTGCTTCAAATTTTTAAAATGTTAGTGCCAAAAAGACTTTAGGTGCTCACATGCATGCAAATGAGCATGTGTGGAAGCCATAGCAGTATATACAATGTCCTGATCTCTCTCTCTCATTCTCACTGTTTAGGTCTCTTGAGACAGAGTCTTTCACTGAACCTTGAGCTAGACTGGTGGCCAAAAGACTCAACCACACTTAGCTTTTAATGTCAGTACTGGGATTCAAATTCAGGTCCTCATGTGTCCACAGCAAGTGCTTTTACCTACTTATCTCATAGGATTTCAAAAATGTGAAGTGCACAAAGAAAATTCATTCCAAGTTACATACAAGACAGTTAACTATACTTGAAAATAGATATTCAAATGTGAACGGAATCCTCACAGAACATGCAGCTTGCATGATCATACTGGTTTATTGATTATTTATGCGGCCAGTTTATACATCTATCATGATGATAGCCTCAATGTCTAGATCAAGTATTTATGTACTCGAAGTAACCATTTCTTTTCCTATTGATCTATCACACTGCTCAAAGATGTGGTTAGCAGGGTGTTACATGGTAGTGCAGAGCCTTTACCAAATCAAGTGTTTAGTAGCACGTAAAAGTCTGGCTTCTACCCACCTCTTCAGATAACCACCTAGTCTGAAGAACTTGAGCAACACTGAAGATCTGAGCTTTGAGGAATTAATGTCTGGCAGACTGATCTTATCATTTCTGGGTCAAAAAGTAACTTGGTAAAAAGTAAACTTGTGGGACTAAAATAAGTTTTCTTGCTTTCCATCTGATTGTAGAGAAGATGAAGGTGATGGTGAGGTTATCTGGAAACATTGTTTCTCCTAAGGACAGTTTCAACTCTACAGAGTCAAGATAGCCTTCTGTGAGTAATATCCATTACCAACTGACTGAGAAACTTTTCTGGAATGAGATTGGCTAAAAACATAGTGTTGTACTGTTGTGTCGAGGAACCAAGTCCCCTGGATACAGGGAATGGATATTTTCAGCTCCGATGCAGCGCTTCAGACAAAGTGTCTGTATTCACCATCTACATATATCCTAGCTCTGTTCTTACCAAAGAGCAGACCCAGGCTCACTTTATGATTCAGACTTCATATTTTCGTGCCTATCCAGTTATTACTCTAGATGTATTTTGCGTTCCTTTACACTGTGTCCAAATAAAATAAACCTATCTTTTCTTTTAGTATGTGATCATGGTCTTTGTAATGATTGATCAGTTTACTTTGTTGCATACTAGGCTTGTTCCCAGCTGTTGGAAGTGGTTAAGAACAAGACAAGTCACTTTTGCTATTTCTGTTGTCAGAGATAAGGCGACCAATTTAGTGGATTTTGAGTTATTATGGAAGCAAGTCTGGGCATATATTGGGAAAAATTATCTAGAATAGGTCAGGGGGAGGGGAGGAAATGGGGGTTTATGGGCAGGAAACTGCAAAGGGGAATAACATTTGAAATATATCTAATAAAAAATTTTTAAAAGAAGAGTTTACTTGGCTTACAGTTCCAGGGAATACAGTCCATCACGAAGGGGAGACATGGCAGCACAAACAGGAAGCATCTCATTATAATGTGTCTAGGCTCAGGATTCAGACAGCAAAGGATGTTTGTGTTCAGCTCCTCTTTATTCAGTGTGGGGTCAGACCACTCACATTTGGTGTCTAGAACCACCCTAACCTAATCTAGATAATCTTTCACAGAGTGGAATCTTAACGTCAGCCTCCATGTTCTTTCGCCCATGGCTTCTCTTGTCTCCTCCTCCTTTCTGTTCCAGTCTCCTCCTCTTCCCTAAAACTTTTCTCCCACGCATCCTTCTTGTGCAATGATAGGCCTCATTCTATCTTGTATCTGCCTCACCTGTATGACATCACCCCACAATAAAGTATCTGAGAATAAAGCTCAGCCATGTAGTTTTTATATATTTCAATAAAAATTATAAGAATTATAGCTAAAAATGCCTGAGAGGTGTAAAATTCATAATGTTGCCTATGTCTAATATTAATCATGATATTTAGTACCATGTATCAAAAAAAGTAAAAATTTACAAACCTCTTCCATTTATATTATTAAGTATGCCTCATTAGAAACTACATTTCATCACTGAAGACACTAAAGATTAGATATTGGATGACTTGTATAGATTCAGTAAAAAGCACTATGGTCAAGTTTGAGCTATACGCTGGGTTAGGCAAAAATGAAAATTGACATAAAGAAGATAGGCAGGAGATGTGCCTAGCTTCTCTATCTATTATACCATGGTAAGAAATAAAAGGAAAATAAATTTTTAATTTTCATTCTAACTTCTATTATTTAAACTTTATAACAAATACTTATTATTACTCAATAAATAATATCAAGTCTCAAAATGAAGTTGGAAAGCTGAATGATTTTTATATGATGTTTTTCAACTCTGAAACCCATCCACAATTTTATACCCATTAGAAAATAACTACTGAGTATACTAATCTTCGAAATGCTTCTTCAAAGACAAGTGTGTTCTTAAGCCGAAGGCCTACATCTAGATCAGTAGTGAAATGAGTCACACGGCCAAGGACAGCACCCAGCATGTAAAGAACAGAAAAGCTCTTGTGACCAATGAAATACATTGAATAATGTATGAGATCAGGACACTACAAGGACAATCCAAATCAAAATGACAGAGATACGCTGAGCTCAAAATTTCTTCGGGCAGATGAATCAAGATTACCTAGTCGAGATTTCTATCTGTGGGAATGATAAAGAGTTTGCCTCATAGGCATAGAACTCTAGGTTCAGTCCCGGAATCCCATAAAACAAGTAGTCTTAGGACTCAGTAAGTAGATGAAGAAGGGTCAAAAAGAAGTTCAAGGTCACCCTTGAGTATGTCAGAAATTAAGGTCCACCTTAGGATGCCTTTGTGTGTGTGTGTGTGTGTGTGTGTGTGTGTGTGTGTGTGTGTGTGTGTGTGTGTGTGTGTTTGTGTGTGTGTGACACAGTTGTTGTTGTTGTTGTTGTTGTTGTTGTTAAAGATGGTGATGATCATGATGGTGATGATCATAATATTGTTGTTGTTTTGTTTTTTTGACACTAAAAATTTCTAAGAGTGTTTCAGGAACCCTGAAAATCATCAAATGCTCATGTCAACATAGGCACTGGGATAAGTGCTTAGTAAAAAGTAAGAATCAAGTCTCCATTGTGTTGCCATCACTAAATATGAATCAAGAACGAAATATTTATTGCGAATAAATATAAACTATGCCACTGCTGAAAGTGGTAAAACAGAGGGATGCACAGTGTTCTCTATGTGAGTGATGGTTAGACATTGTTGATAGAGTCAATCAGAAAAGTTTTTATATTTCAGATGTATTGGGATACCCCATTATTTCAAAGGCAAAGCTTGCTACACTATTTAGATTTCTTTTCTCTCTCTCTAGTACAAAACAACTTCACACCAGGACAAGATGTATTTGTCTGTTTCCTAAGTGGTCTCATGCCCTGTCATCTTATGTCACAACTGTAATTCACTTTAAAATATGTATCTTTGCCTTTTTTGGAACTTGTCATAAAAACATTGGAGCAACATTGCTCAAAAAAAAAAATAGAGGAGGAAGCATCATAGCAACAGAGGCTCAAGGAGAAGACTGAGAAAAAAAATCATGGTGACATTTAGTCCTAGAAAAATATTTGCGAAAATCAAGGCTATGTTTCCACAGCAACCAACTTTGTTGAGTCCACTGAGCTCTGTTAAAAATAAAGAAGAGAGCTGGGAGGAAAAACCAGAGCAAGGGCTGCCTTGTAATACTGAGTTAGAGACAAGGTAAAGCTTCTTGAAAATAAGCTGAAGAGAAAGATTATTGAAAATATATAAAATGCCACAATTAATAAGAGACTGTTTATCAAATCCTGATTGCCTATTAATTAACTGAAAGTTTTATTTTCCTTTAATAAGAATTTTATATGATAACTACATTCTCTGCAAAATTTTAAATGTATATAACATTATCAATTCTTCTTGAGGATATTCCTCAAGACATGAGGATGCTTCTTCTTATTCCTTGCCCTTGGCCTCCAATAAATATAAGTTGATTTATTTTGATGACTCATATATGAGAAAACATAAAGTATCTGCCCTTCTTTGATTGAACCACTTAACCTGCTATACTAATCTCTTCAACATCCATCCACATATAGATATTCTTCTGTCATTTTTAAGCATTAATAATATCCCATTGTTGTTTATTCCACATATTCTTCATCCAAATATCTATTGATAGACTTTTATGTTGTTATTATATCGTGTTGCAAACTATCATATTTCACTACACTGAACATTTGAAGCTAATAACTCTTCAATGCTCTAATTAAGATTCTTTTTGAGTAAATATCCAGAAGTGAAATATTTCTTGGCCAAATAATACCTTTGTTTTTAATGTATTGTTTTACATAATGACTACTGTTTATGGGGAAATAGTTTTAATATTTTCCATCTCATTACCAATACTTTGCTAGAATTTTCTTTACAAAGAATAAGCCATCTAATAAATATGTGGTGATATCTCCCTGTGTGTTTGTGTAAAAGTAGCTGTTTCTTTGGATTCGTTTGCTTTGGTTTTTCTGTAAAAAGGTCTCACTATATACCCCTGGTTGGCCTTAACCTTACTATAAAGCCCACATGGACCTTGAATTTGTAATCCTCCTGCCTCTGCCTCATCATTCAGGAATCATGAGCAGAGCTTTCATACCAAGCTTCTGTATGTTTTTGACCTGGGTTTCCCCGATGTGTAGTAACACAGAACATCTTTCATATACTATTGATTAAATATGTATTTTATTTAAGTAAATAGCTCCTCAAATCTTCAACTGGTTTTAAAATGTGTTTCAGGTTTTGGCTTTGAATCATTCCTCATGAATTTTAAGATTTAATATCCTATCTGATATGTAGGGTGCAGGCATCTTGCCTAGACTACAGTTTTTTTTTACTATTCAAAATGTTAATTTCTGTCAATGTGACATAACTGCTTTGTTTCAATTGTATTTTTTTTGATGTTGTATTCACAAAATTCATCCCAAGATCAGTGTCATAAAGTTTCTCATTTTCAGTGTGTGTGTGTGTGTGTGTGTGTGCATATATTCCTTGAGTTTCATAATTTGAGCCCTGCTTTATTGTGATTCTCTAAGCAGAGCTAATAGAATGAATATAAATGAATAAACAGGATTTTTACCAGCTAGTACAACCAATGGCTGAATACCAAAGAAAACCCCAAGAATTAAATAATTACTCAGACTATAAGACAGGAATCTCAGCTAATCTTCAATATATGCCCAAATCCTGAAGAACAACACTTAAGAAAGAAACTTGCCAAAGAGAGTGAAGACAAGCAGGCAAAAACAAATGTTTTTAATTTTTCATGTTTGATTGAATATTATTTTTATCTAAATTTCAAATATTATCCACTTGCCAGTTTCCACTCTGAAAATTCCTATACCATTCCCCGACCCCTGCCTCCAAGAGTGTGTTCCCCCACACAACCATCCACTTCCTGCCACCTCCTCTCCATGGCATTCCCCCACCCAGAGTGGGTCACCAAGCCTTCACAGGACCAAGGGTCTCTCCTCAAATTGATGAACAACATCCTCTGCTATATATGAGGCTGGAGCCTTGGATGGTTCCATATGCACTCTTTGGTTGGTAGTTTAGTCCCAGGGAGTTCTTGGGTGTCTGGTTGGGTGATATTGTTGTTCTACTTTTGGGGTTGCAAAACACCTCGGTTACCTCAGTCATTTCTCTAAGGTTTCGTTGCAGACCCCATTTTCAGTTCAATGGTTGGCTGAGAGCATCTGTCTCTATATTTGTCAGGCTCTAGCAGATCCTCTCAGGAGACAGTTATATTAGAATCCTGTCAGCATGCATCCCTAATAGTTACTGGGTTTGGTGATTGCATGTGGGATGGATCCCCATGTGTGGGAGTCTCTAGATAGCCTTTCCTTCAGTTTCTGCTCCACATTTTGTCTCTGTATTTCCTCCTATCAGTATTTGGTCCACTTCTAACAGGTACTGAAGCACCCATTCTATGGTCTTTCTTATTCTTGAGTTTCATGTAGTCTGTAATATGTATCTTGGGTACTCCAAGCGTTTGGGCGAATATAAACTTATCAGTGAGTGCATGTTATGTATATTCTTTTGATTGGCTTACCTAACTCAGGATGATATTTTCTAATTCCAAACATTTGCCTATAAATTTCATAAAGTCATTGTTTTTGATAGCTGAATAATATTCCATTGTGTAGATGTACCACATTTTCTGTATCCATTCCTCTGTTGAAGGGCATCTGGGTTCTTTTCAGCTACTGGCTATTAAAAATAAGGCTGCTATGAACATAGTGGAGCACGTGTTTTTTTTTTATATGTTGGGGCATCTTTTGGGTATATGCCCAAGAGAGGTACAGCTGGATCCTCAGGCAGTTCAATGTCCAACTTTCTGAGGACCTCCAGACTGATTTCCAAAATGATTGTACCAGTCTGCAATCCCAACAACAATGGAGGAGTGTTCCTCTTTCTCCACATCCTCGCCAGCATTTGCTGTCCCCTGAGTTTTTTATCTTAGCCATTCTCACTGGTGTGAGGTGAAATCTCAGGGTTGTTTTGATTTGCATTTCCCTTATGACTAAAGATATTGAACATTTCTTTAGGTGTTTCTCAGCCATTCGGCATTCCTCAGCTGTGAATTCTTTGTTTACCTCTGAACCCCATTTTTAATAGGGTTATTTGTCTCCCTGCAGTATAACTTCTTTGAGTTCTTTGTATATTTTGGATATAAGGCCTCTATCTGTTGTAGGATTGGTAAAGATCTTTTCCCAATCTGTTGGTTGCCGTTTTGTCCTAACCACAGTGTCCTTTGCCTTACAGAAGCTTTGCAGTTTTATGAGATCCCATTTGTCGATTCTTGATCTTAGAGCATAAGCCATTGGTGTTTTGTTCAGGAAATTTTTTTCCAGTGCTCATGTGTTCGAAATGCTGCCCTAGTTTTTCTTCTATTACTTTGAGTGTATCTGGTTTGATGTGGAGGTCCTTGATCCACTTGAACTTAAGCTTTGTACAGGGTGATAAGCATGGATCGATCTGCATTCTTCTACATGTTGCCCTCCAGTTGAACCAGCACCATTTGCTGAAAATGCTATCTTTTTTCCATTGGATGGTTTTTGCTCCTTTGTCAAAAATCAAGTGCCCATAGGTGTGTGGGTTCATTTCTGGGTCTTCAATTCTTTTCCATTGGTCTAGCTGTCTGTCTCTGTACCAATACCATGCAGTTTTTATCACTATTGCTCTGTAATACTGCTTGAGTTCAGGAATAGTGATTCCCCCTGAAGTCCTTTTATTGTTGAGGACAGTTTTAGCTATCCTGGGATTTTTGTTATTCCAGATGAATTTGCAAATTGTTCTGTCTAACTCTTTTAAGAAATGGATTGGTATTTTGATGGGGATTGCATTGAATCTGTAGATCGCTTTTGGTAAAATGGCCCTTTTTACTATATTAATCCTGTCAATCCATGAGCATGGGAGATCATTCAATCTTCTGAGGTCTTTTTCAATTTCTTTCTTCAGTGTCTTGAAGTTCTTATTGTACAGATCTTTTACTTGCTTGGTTAAAGTCACACCAAGGTACTTTATATTATTTGGGTCTATTATGAAGTGTATCGTTTCCCTAATTTCTTTCTCGGCTTGTTTCTCTTTTGTGTAGAGGAAGGCTACTGATTTATTTGAGTTAATTTTATACCCAGCCACTTTGCTGAAGTTGTTTATCAGCTTTAGTAGTTCTCTGGTGGAACTTTTGGGATCACTTAAATATACTATCATATCATCTGCAAATAGTGATATTTTGACTTCTTCTTTTCCAATCTGTATCACCTTGACCTCCTTTTGTTGTCTGATTGCTCTGGCTAGAACTTCAAGAACTATATTGAATAAGTAGGGAGAGAGTGGGCAGCCTTGTCTAGTCCCTGATTTTAGTGGGATTGCTTCAAGTTTCTCTCCATTCAGTTTAATGTTAGCAACTGGTTTGCTGTATATAGCTTTTACTATGTTTAGGTATGGGCCTTGAATTCCTATTCTTTCAAGGACTTTTATCATGAAGGGGTGTTGAATTTTGTCAAATGCTTTCTTGGTGTCTAATGGAATGATCATGTGGTTTTGTTCTTTCAGTTTGTTTATATAATGGATCATGTTGATGGTTTTCCATATATTAAACCACCCCTGCATGCCTGGGATGAAGCCTACTTGATCATGGTGGATGATTGTTTTGATGTGCTCTTGAATTCAGTTTGCCAGAATCTTATTGAGTATTTTTGCGTCGATATTCATAAGGGAAATTGGTCTGAAGTTCTCTTTCTTTGTTGGGTCATTGTGTGGTTTAGGTATAAGAGTAATTGTGGCTTCATAGAAGGAATTTGGTAGTGCTCCATCTGTTTAAATTTTGTGGAATAGTTTGGATAGTATTGGTATGAGGTCTTCTATGAAGGTCTGATAGAATTCTGCACTAAACCCATCTGGATCTTGGCTCTTTTTGGTTGAGAGACCTTTAATGACTGCCTCTATTTTCTTAGGAGTTATGGGGTTGTTTAACTGATTTATCTGGTCCTGATTTAACTTCCGTACCTGGTATCTGTCTAGGAAATTGTCCATTTCCTGCAGATTTTCAAGTTTTGTTGAATATAGGCTTTTATAGTAAGATCTGATGATTTTTTGAATTTCCTCTGAATCTGTAGTTATGTCTCCCTTTTCATTTCTGATTTTGTTAATTTGGACACACTCTCTGTGTCCTCTCATTAGTCTGGCTAAGGGTTTAGCTATCTTGTTGATTTTCTCAAAGAACCAACTTTTGGTTCTGTTGATTATTTCTATGGTCCTTTTTGTTTCTACTTGGTTGATTTCAGCTCTGAGTTTGATTATTTCCTGCCTTATCCTCCTCCTGGGTGTATTTGCTTCTTTTTGCTCTAGAGCTTTTAGGTGTGCTGTCAAGCTGCTGACATATGCTCTTTCCTGTTTCTTTCTGCAGGCACTCAGAGCTATGAGTTTTCCTCTTAGCACAGCTTTCATTGTGTCCCATAAGTTTGGGTATGTTGTACCTTCATTTTCATTTAATTCTAAGAAGTCTTTAATTTCCTTCTTTATTTCTTCATTGACCAGGTTATCGTTGAATAGAGCATTGTTCAACTTCCACGTATATTTGGGCGTTCTTCCCTTATTATTATTGAAGACCAGCTTTAGGTCGTGGTGGTCTGATAGCACGCATGGGATTATTTCTATCTTTCTGCCCATTTTTTGGCCAATTATATGGTCAATTTTGGAGAAAGTACCATGAGGAGCTGAGAAGAAGGTATATCCTTTTGCTTTAGGATAGAATGTTGTATAAATATCTGTTAAGTCCATTTGGTTCATGACTTCTCTTAGTCTGTCTACGTCTCTGTTTAATTTCTGTTTCCTTGATCTGTCCATTGATGAGAGTGGAGTGTTGAAATCTCCTACTATTATTGTGTGAGGTGCAATGTGTGTTGTGAGCTTTAGTAAGGTTTCTTTTACGTATGTAGGTGCCCTTGTATTTGGGGCATAGATATTTAGGGTTGAGAGTTCATCTTGGTGGATTTTTCCTTTGATGAATATGAAGTGTCCTTCCTTATCTTTTTTGATGCCTTTTAGTTGAACATTGATTTTATTTGATATTAGAATGGCTACTCCAGCTTGCTTCTTCCGACCATTTGCTTGGAAATTTTTTTTCCAGCCTTTCACTCTGAGGTAGTGTCTGTCTTTGTCTCTGAGGTGTGTTTCTTGTAGGCAGCAGAATGCAGGGTCCTCGTTGCATATCCAGTTTGTTAATCTATGTCTTTTTATTGGGGAGTTGAGGCCATTGATGTTGAGAGATATTAAGGAATAGTGATTATTGCTTCCTGTTATATTCATATTTGGACGTGAGGTTATGTTTGTGTGCTTTTCTTCTCTTTGTTTTGTTGCCAAGATGATTAGTTTCTTGCTTCTTCTAGGGTGTAGCTTGCCTCCTTATGTTGGGCTTTACCATTTATTATCCTTTGTAGCGCTGGATTTGTAGAAAGATATTGTGTAAATTTGGTTTTGTCATGGAATATCTTGGTTTCTCCATCTATGTTAATTGAGAGTTTTGCAGGATACAGTAACCTGGGCTGGCATTTGTGTTCTCTTAGGGTCTGTATGACATCTGTCCAGGATCTTCTCGCTTTCATAGTCTCTGGCAAAAAGTCTGGTGTGATTCTGATAGGTCTGCCCTTATATGTTACTTGACCTTTTTCCCTTACTGCTTTTAATATTCTTTCTTTATTTTGTGCATTTTGTGTTTTGACTATTATGTGACAGGAGGAATTTCTTTTCTGGTCCAATCTATTTGGAGTTCTGTAGGCTTCTTGTATGCTTATGGGTATCTCTTTCTTTAGGGTAGGGAAGTTTTCTTCTATGATTTTGTTGAAGATATTTACTGGTCCTTTGAGCTGGGAGTCTTCACTCTCTTCTATAGCTATTATCCTTAGGTTTGAACTTCTCATTGAGTCCTGGATTTCCTGTATGTTTTGGACCAGTACCTTTTTCTGCTTTACATTATCTTTGACAGTTGAGTTGATGATTTCTATGGAATCTTCTGCTCCTGAGATTCTCTCTTCTATCTCTTGTATTCTGTTGGGGAAGCTTGTATCTATGGCTCCTTGTCTCTTCTTTTGGTTTTCTATATCCAGGGTTGTTTCTATGTGTTCTTTCTTGATTGCTTCCATTTCCATTTCTAATTCCTTCAACTGTTTGATTGTGTTTTCCTAGAATTCTTTCAGGGATTTTTGTGATTCCTCTCTGTAGGCTTCTACTTGTTTATTTATGTTTTCATGTGTTTCTCTAAGGGAGTTCTTCATGTCTTTCTTGAAGTCCTCCAGCATCATGATCAAATATGATTTTGGAACTAGATCTTGCTTTTCTTGTGTGTTTGGATATTCCGTGTTTGCTTTGGTGAGAGAATTGGGCTCCGATGATGTCATGTAGTCTTGGTTTCTGTTGCTTGGGTTCCTGTGCTTGCCTCTCGCCGTCAGGTTATCTCTAGTGTTACTTTGTTCTGCTATTTCTGACAGTGGCTAGACTGTCCTATAAGCCTGTGTGTCAGGAGTGCTGTAAACCTGTTTTCCTGTTTTCTTTCAGCCAGTTATAGGGACAGAGTGTTCTGCTTTTGGACGTGTAGTTTTTCCTATTTACAGGTCTTCAGCTGTTCCTGTGGGCCTGTGTCTTGAGTTCACCAGGCAGGTTGCTTGGAGCAGAAAGGTTTGTCTTACCCGTGGTCCCGAGGCTCAAGTTTCCTCGTGGGGGTGTTGCTTTTGAGCTCTCCGCAGGGGCAGCAACCAGGAAGATCTGTGTTGCCCTTTCTGGGAGCTTATGTGCACCAGGGTTCCAGATGGAGTTTGGTGTTTTCCTCTGGAATCAGTAATGTGGGCAGAGTGTAGTCTCTTCTGGTTTCCCAGGCGTGTCTGCCTCTCTGAAGGTTTAGCTCTCCCTCCCATGGGATTTGGGTGCAGAGAACTGTTTATCTGGTCGGTCCCTTCAGGTTCCGGCACTCTCTCAGAAGCAGGGGACCTACTGCTCCTGTGGCCTTATCTCCAGGAACCCAGAGGCCGTATACAGTTTCCTCTTGGGCCAGGGATGTGGGCAGGGGTGGGCAGTGTTGGTGGTCTCTTCCGTCTGCAGTCTCAGGAGTGCCCACCTGTCTGGGTGGTGAGCTCTCTCTCCCATGGGGTTTGGGAGAAGTGAGTTGCTGCGGGCAGGGATCCGTGGGTTTGGGAATCCCGCTAAAAACAGGAAGTGTCTGGTCCTAGAGGAATTTTGCTTCTGTGTGTCCTGAGTTCACCAGGCAGGTCGCTTGGAGCAGGAAGGTTTGTCTTACCTGTGGTCCTGAGGCTCAAGTTTGCTCGTGGGGTGTTGCTTATGAGCTCTCCGCAGGGGCCGCAACCAGGATTTGTAATACTTCTTGAGGTAAGGAATGGTGATTGCCCCAAAATTGTTTTATTGTTAGGGATAGTTTTGTCTATCCTGGTTTTTTTTGTTGTTGTTGTTATTCCAAATGAATTTGTAAATCATTCTTTCTAACTCTATGAAGAATTGAGTTGGAATTTTGACGAGGATTGCACTGAATCTGTAGATCGCTTTCAGCAAGATGGCCATTTTTACTTTATTAATCCTGCCAACCCAGGAGCATGGGAGATTGTTCCATTTTCTGAGATCTTCAATTTCTTTCTTCAGAGACTTGAAGTTCTTGTCATACAGATCTTTCACTTGCTTAGTTAGAATCATACCCAGATATTTTATTTTATTTGTGACTACTGTGAAGGATGTAATTTCCCTAATTTTGTTCTCAGCCTGTTTATCCTTTGAGTAGAGGAAGGCTAGTGATTTGTTTGAGTTAATTTTATACCCAGCCACTTTGCTGAAATTGTTTATCAGGTTTAAAAGATCTCTGATGGAATATTGGGGTCATGTAAGTATACTTTCATCTCACTGCAAATAGTGATGTTTTGACTTATTCTTTTCCATTTTGTATCCTTTTAAACTCTTTTTGTTGTCTTATTGCTCTGGCTAGAACTTTGGGTACTATAATGAATAGGTAGGGAGAGATTGGGCAGCCTTTTCTAGTCCCTGATTTTAGTGGGATTGCTTTAAGCTCTCTCCATTTAGTTTGATGCTGGCTACTGTTTAGCTGTATGTTGCTTTTACTATGTTTAGGAATAGTCCTGATCTTTTCAAGACTTTTATCATGAATAGATATTGTATTTTGTCAAATGCTTTCTTGACATCTAATGAGATGATCATGTGGTTCTTTTTCTTTGAGCTTGTTTATAGAGTGAATTACGTTAATGAATTTTATTGCATTGAACCTTTCCTGCATTGTTGGGATTAAGTCTACTTAATCATGATGGATCAAGTTTTAAAGTGTTCTCAGATTCTGTTTGCGATAATTTTATTGAGTATTTTTGCATCAATATTCATAGGCAAATTGATCTGAAGTTCTCTCTGTTGGATCCTTGTGTGCTTTAGGTATCAGTGTAACTGTGGCTTCATAGATGGATTGGGTAGTGTTGCTTCTGTTTCTATTTTATGGAAAAGGTTGAGGTGTATTGGTACTAGAACTCCTTTGAAGGTCTTATAGAATTCTGTACTAAAACCATCTGGCCCTCAGCTCTTTTTGTTAGGAGAGTTTTAATGACTGCTTATATTTCTTTAGGGATTATGGGAGTGTTTATACGGTTTATCTGCTCTTAATTTAACTTTGGTATGCGGCATCAGTCTAGTAAATCATCCCTTTCATTCAGATTTATCAGTTTTTAGAGCATAAGATTTTGTAGTTGAATTTGATGATTTTTTTTTAAATTTTCTCAGTTTCTGTTGTTATGTCTCCCTTTTCATTTCTGATTTTGTTAATTTAGATACTGTAAGTGTGTGCTCTAGTTAGCTAAGGGTTTATCTATCTCGCTGATTTTCTTGAAGAACCAGCACCTGGTTTTGTTGGTTCTTTTTGTAGTTTATTTGTTTCAACTTGGTTGATTTCAGCCCTGAGTTTGACTATTTCCTGCAGTCTCCTTCTTCTGGGTGTATTTGCTTCTTTCTGTTCTAGCAATTTCAGGTGTGCTGTCAAGCTGCTAGCGTATGCTCATTTTAGGTTCATTTTGGAGGCACTCAGAGTATACATATTCCTCTTAGCACTATTTTCATTGTATCCTGTAAGTTTTGGTACATTGTGCCTTCATTTTCACTAAATTCTAAGAAGTCTTTAATTTCTTTATTTCTTTCCTGGTCAAGTTATCACTGAGTAGAGCCTTGTTCAGCCTCCATGTGTATGTGGGCTTTCTGTAGTTTTTGTTGTTATTGAAGACCAGCCTCAGCCTTTGATGATCTCATACGATGCATGGGATTATGTCTATCTTCTTGTATCTGTTGAGCCACTTTTTGTGACTGATTATATGGTCAATTTTCATTCAGTTTTTTTCTAAACCTTTGATTCATTTTATTTTATTATACATTAAATAATTTTCTTAATTTCCTCTTGAAATGATATATAGAAGCATGAAGAATACTTGTATGTTAGTTTTATACCCTGACATTTGGTCAAGTTATTTATTAGTTCTGGCAATGTTTAGAGTTGTTTTGCAATGCTTTTTTGGGTACTTGATTATGCTACTTTTAAACAACAAAATAATATTTCCTTTTGTATTTTAATGCCTTTAGTTTTTTCTTCTTTGATCATCTGGCTAAAAATTCTAGCACTATTTTGAGTGGAACCATAATACCTTTTCCTTATTCTTAATATTAGAGTGTAAGTTTTTAGTTATGGGCTACTTGTATGTTGCCTGTATTATATGAAAAAGAATTTTATTTATATTTGGTTGGTCATTTTTCATTAAACGAGTATTCTAGTTGGTTAAGTGTTTATTCTACATCTTCTGAGATGCTCACATGATTTTCCTCATTTTGATAATGAGGCATACATATTAATATTTTATTGAGCATCCTTTGTATCCCAAGAATAAATTCTACTTATTAATTGTATGTGATCCTTTTAGTGAGGGTGAAATTTTGCTAGTATTTAATGGATACTTTCTGGATTTATAATTCATCAAGGATATTTGCCTCTGGCTTTCTATTCATGAAGTGACTTTTATCTGACTTTTGTAGCAGAATAATGTCTGGTTTCATAAGAGAAGATTTAAATTATTCCCCTCATCTATATTATTAAAGTGTAGCATTTTTCAAAGGAGTTGCTTTTTAAACTACTGGCTAATATACAAGTCTAACTCAAGACATAGTTGAAAATAAGCTTGAACCTTTGACCCTAATGTCTCTAACTCCTCAGTGCTGGAGAACAGATGTGCATCGCTATTCTTGGTTTATATGGTGTTAGGGATCAAACACAGGGCTTCATGAATACTGGCCAAGTGTTCTGTCCAATGTATGCAATTAATGAAAAGGGGATAATAATGTTTTGTTGAGAATTTCTTTGTCTTCATCTTATTTGATATTTAAATTCTGTGCCTCTGATTGTCCAATATGTTACCTGAAATCAAGACATGTAGGGTTAGTATAACAAAATAAATTGGTTCTCACTTTTTTCTTTAGCTGCAGTTTATATACCATGCAATGGTCTGCTGGGGTCCTGTGTCTTAAGCTTTCTTATCTATTTTTACTTATTTTCTCCTTTATGATTTCTAGTGGCCACATCTTAACTCTTCTGTTCATTCCATGATTTATTTTGCTTTGTAACCTATCTAGTGATTATTTTTGTTCAGTATTTACATTATTCTCCTTCTGTCAGCATTTATAAAATTTTCTATAGTTTTGCTGAAAGTCTGACTTCATTCATATCTTGTTTTATCTACATATTAGAATATTCCTAACAGTTACCTTGCCATTACAGTAAGGTCAGCATTTGGATGGTTAACTGATTCCATTATTCCTGGGCATATCGACAAAAGATGCACCAACACGCAACAAGGACACATGCTCCACTATGTTCATAGCAGTCTTATTTATAATAGCCAGAAGCTGGAAAGAATCCAGATGCCCCTCAACAGAGGAAAGGATATAGAAGATGTGGTACATCTACACAAAGGAGTACTCCTCAGCTATCAAAAACAATGACTTCATGAAATTCATAGGCAAATGGATGGAACTGGAAAATATCATCCTGAGTGAGGTAACGCAATCACAGAAAAACACACATGGTATGCACTCACTGGTAAGTGGATATTAGCCCAAAAGCTCGAATTACCCAAGATACAATCCACAGACCTCATGAAGCTCAAGAAATAGGATGACTAAAGTGCAGATGCTTCACTCCTTCTTAAAAGGGGGAATGAAATATTCATAGGATGGGATATGGAGGCAAAGTTTGGAGCAGAGACTGAAGGAACAGCCATTCAGAGCCTGCCCCACATATGTCCCATATATATACAGCCACCAAAACCAGATAAGTTTGATGAAGCTAAGAAGTACATGCTGACAGGAACTGGACATAGCTGTCTCCTGAGAGGCATAGCCAGAGCAAGTCAAATACATAGGCAAATGCTAGCAGCAAACCATTGAACTGAGAACAGGATCCCCATTGGAGGAATTAGAGAAAGAAGTGCAAGAGCTGAAGGAGCATGCTACCCCATAAGAACAACAATGCCAACCAGAGTTCCCAGGGACTAAACTGCTACCCAAAGTCTATACGTAGACTGATCTATGGCTCCAACTGCATATGTAGCAGAGGATGGCCTTGTTGGGCACCAATGGAAGAAGAATTCCTTCGTCCTGCCAAGTGTAGCCCCCAGTGTAGGGGAATGCCAGGTCATTGGGGTAAGAGGGGATGAATGAGGAGGACAACATCCTTATAGAAGAAGGGGAGAGGGATGGGATATGGAGCTTATGTCTGGGAAACCGGGAAAGGGAATAACATTTGAAATATAAATTTAAAAATCCAATAAAATTTTTTAAAAAATAAACACATTTCCTTGTATTTATTTATGTTTTCATTTTCATGTCTTCTTTTGTTAATGTCCAGTCATTTATCAAGCCTCCTTCTTTTCTTGGTACTTAGGAATTATGGACATGTAGATGTCTCTCACCAATTAGCAGGTCTCACATTCTGAGCAGCTTCTCAAACCTTCATGCTGGCATAGCCAGCTTTCTTTGCTTTTAGCATCCCGTGGAATATGTGAGATCCCAATAAGACCCATGTCCTTTCTTCAGCCATCCTCTAGACAGCATAGGACATTTGATTCTCTGCTTTCTTTCTTCATAAGGGAGAACCCATAAAGTGGGTTTTGTATGTATTTGTTGTGTGTAACATGACAGAAAGAACTATGGGGATCATGAATCTTAATTGTTGTCCCTTTCTCATTGACCCTCAGACAGCAGAAAATTCTAGGGCCCCATAGTGCTGTGAAACAAAATAAATAGAGGCTAATACTCTGTCTAGTTCCCTGAACGTTGTGTATTCAAAGTTTAGTCTACTATTAAAACTTCCTAGTAAAATCTAAAGTCTGTACCAGGGTAAGGATTGTGTGAGGATTTCAGGTACCTGAAATTTCCTTGTCAATGTGATCTTCACGTTTTAGCACTGAATTGGGAAGCAATAGCGTCTTAAGGAATATTCCAAAGAAGGTCTTTCAAAGGAAATCTATGCTTAATAACAGTGTGTTTGTGGAGACATGTGAATTCTAAGACTTCATATTCTACCATATTCCTGATGTCTCCTCCCTATGTTTTAAAGCAAATATTGAAAATAAAAATTCATGTTTAGAAAATTGATTATGTAAATAAGTAAAATGTGGTCAGATAATAATGAATAGACTGACATAGGCTCCAGCCACATGCCAATACTCTACTAAAATAGAATATGATCATTCAGGGCACATAACTCAGAAGTATACATTTCTATGTGAGACTTAGTATTCGTTTCGTTTTGATGTTACAATAAGGTACCCCAAACCTAGAGGATGAAGATGATATCCTCACAGTTCCCTAGATCAGTAAAACTTGATTCAGAATGGTTCATTTAATTTCATAGACTCTTTCAAGGCTCAAATAAAGCTGTAAGTTGCATTCTCCTAGAGACTCTGGGCATAATCTGCTTCTGTTTCTTTCAGGTTCTGGTGGTGTCTCAGGCAGGTGTCCTGCCGCTCCTGGGCCCTCCCCCACGGGAGCCCAGAGGCCTTATACAGTTTCCTCTTGGGCCAGGGATGTGGGCAGGGGTGGGCAGTGTTGGTGGTCTCTTCCGCTCTGCAGCCTCAGGAGTGCCCACCTGACCAGGCGGTTGGGTCTCTCTCTCACCGGGTCTGGGAGCAGAGAGCTGCAAGTCTTCCTAATCTTATGCTTCATGTCTTCAGTCGTGAGATTAAATTTCACCCAACTGTCCTTTGTGAAAAACAATATTTTAATGTAAGTTTGGCAGTACCTTAATTCTGTCTGCAAAGTCCAATTCCCTTACAACATATTCTCAGATTATTAGGGGTAAGGGATGGGCCTCTTTGAAGTGTCATAACTGTGCCTTAATCTCAAACCTAAAGTATTCGCCAAATAGTTATGAATTCAACATTGGTGATACTAGACATATCTATGGTTCTCAACTTAACTCAGAATCAATATTTGTAATTTATAATTTAGGAAATCAGCATTATCAAGTGTGTTAGACTGGATTTCAAAGATGTTTTAAAATAAAAACACCTTAAGTTAGTTAACAGTAAGAAAAATATATTATTAAAATGAAAGTAAATATTACATATACATATTTATTCATTATTAGATTTATTTTAGCTGCTGCTTTTATATTTGTTTGTTAGTCCTCTATATTAATCTGGGTCCTTTCGTATATAATTTATTAATATTTAAATAATTAATCATCAATATTTGTTTACCGTATTCTTTTTCTCTGAAATATAGCTACAGTCATTACCACTATGCACATTGCCTCAAAGGAAGATTAAAGAAGTTGTTTTCCTACTGGATTTGATTTATATAATCTATTAAACATTTTAACTGGGTAAGGAGATAGAATTAGTATTAACTCACAGAATAGTTTGTCATTTGTTTATTCTCATTAGTTATAAAATAAAGCGAACTATGTAACTGTATTAAAGTACACTGACATTATAATCCTCGTTATAATTTTATTTATTTTAAATGTCAGTATAATTCTAAAAGGTTGATGGTATAAAAATCAAAACTCACAGCAGCCTTGGGCAAGGCTGGGCAGAGGACTGCCACACCTGTTCCTGCATTTTACTCATCATCGATACTTGTCTTTAAACCTCTCTCAATTTCATGGGAAACAAAGGACCAGATTGAGTATTAAACTCTGAGACCCAGGTTTTCTCTCTTGGAAAATGGGTTTTAAAACTTGTTTGCCTATTTTCGATACATTGCTTTGAAGAGAGAGAACTAACTGGTATAAAATATTTGGACATAGCAAAACATTAATGTGATCCTTGCGTAGGCTCATGTGGCTAGTGAACATACAGCATTCATTGCTCAGCTTATGAATACTTCTTAAGGAAAATCTTATTCAAATTCCTGTCACCTTTGTGAAAAGCCACCCTGACTGCTCATATTAAAATCACAGCTCTTTTTACTTTTCTTTTTAGCACTGATGCATTTCCAGACGCTGAGTTAAAGATCTGCTCTATTGCATTTAAGATTGATTTAGTTCTTTGTAGTTTTTAATGCTTTATTTCTTTATAAAATCATAAAATTTAAAATATGTATGATAAAATGTGAAATAAAAACATAAATATGAGTATATAGTCTTGGGAAGCCTACAAAATGAAAAATTGTCATAATATGTGAATGGTTCTACATTTTAGTAGCAATATTTGATCTTTTAATAATGTCAATTTAAAAATAAATTTCTAAGACCCCTAAAGAATTTACAAATAGTATTAGAATACATGTATCTTGGTGGAACCAATAGTTCTTTAATCATAATTAAGGTTGATTCAACAAGAGAGAAATTATCAATTAGTTATCAAATACTAAGTGATCAGCCCTAAAATCATAGAATCATAGACATAAAAATAACATACAAAAAAGTAGGCTATATTTATATATGTAGGAACATGGAACACACACACACACACACACACACACACACAATAATGAAAGAAAGAGAGCACAATGAGATACATAGGAAAGGGTGAAGGAAGGAGAATGAAGGGAAACATTGATGTAGTTATACTTAAATTTCAAAAATATAGTTACACCTTTTATCAATAAAAATGTCAGTTAGCTTTTAGCATAAATTTGCAGAAAGGTTTGTCCTTTTCAAATAGAATTTTAGAAATTATAGAAGAACTAGAGCGCACTAGCTATACAATTACAAGACGTAGCTGCTATAAAGTGTGGGACAACCTAGCAGGGTTACTCACAGTCAGTCACAGTCAACTTCTGTTAGTATTGTTTCTGTCATTTTCATTTACTTATATATTTAACTTCCAAAAGAGTTGCTATTACTTAAAAAAGTAAGCAGCAAGTTCAAATTTTTTCACCATAACTAGCTATCTTGTTTTAATTTTCATAACACAACAGTAAGTCCTGGGGGTGCTTCTAATGACCTCCTAACACAAATAAATGCTCCAGATTCAAAATAGGAACATAACAAACAAGCATAAGAGTGAGGAAATCTGTGTGAAGATTTCCCTCAGTCTTTCCAGGATGGTCTCATTATGAATCCCTTCTCTAAAAATGTAGCACTGTAAATAATGTAGCAAGCAGAAGAGAGTTTCCTTCCACAATTATTCTTGAAATCTTCCTATGTGATAAACACTATTACTATACTGTGTGCATGGAAAAGGCAACAACAATAAAAGATTTTAAAAACACACGGATGATGTATGAACTTATAAGGAAACATGATCTCTGCTCTCATGGCCCAGAACAAAGGAGACACATAAAGAAACAGTCACAAACAACTCTGTAAACAAAATTATGACAGTCTTACCAACATACAAAATAGGTGATCCAACTTCACGTGGGAAGACTGTATGTTGGGAAAACATACACAAGCATGGGTCATATAATACCAGATTTCTCACAATGTTTCCCTTGACAAGTTAGAACAGTCCTTTATTAAAGCAGGGTCTCTAGGGAAAGATATGTCTCGTTTGAAAGCTCTAAGTGAGCAAGCCAGAATGAAGAAGTTAGGTGTTCCAGTGAGGAGTGTCTAGAAGAAGTTTAACTGCAACAGACAAAAAGCATCCACAAAAATGAGACCTTGAAGAAACAAAGGCATGTGTTTATAGAAAGCCCTTTGAAAAAACGGGTAGGATGAGGAGTTAGAGATATTTTTGTGCAGCTGGAACCCAACTCTTCTCTACCTGGGCCCTCTGAGCCATTACTGTAACGAATGATGTAACGGAAGTCCAGCAACTGTTGCTTCCGCCTCTCCACTCACAGCAGACAGTGCGTGAGTATCTGAAGCCACTGCCTGAGTCGCAAGTAGAAAGAGCAGACCCTGAAACTCACTCCATCCTACAATCCTTAAAGCCGGCTGAGTTTGCGTGCTTAGAATGTTCCTCTGCGTTTAGAATCAGAAAAGGCACCACACACTGTATCGTTGTGACTACAAAGCTGTAAAAGAACCTAGGAAAACTACTCAGATATTGATATGTTTCAATATTGTTATTTCCTTCTGTTTTTGGTTTATTATTTTTATATTATTATATAATTATAGCGTGTCTCCCTTCCCCTTCCTCTCCCCTTTCATCCAGATTCACTCAATTTCTTTCTCTCCTTAGAAAGCAAACAAGGATCAAAGGGATAAGAAAAGAAAAGAAACACACACACACACACACACACACACACACACACACACACCAGAATAGAGCAAAACAGAGGGGAAAGAGTCCAGAAAACGCACAAGAAACAGATATAGACACAGAAACCTACTTCTTGTCACACTCTAGAATTCCATAAAAGTACAAAACCAGAAGCCATAATGTATATGCAAAGGACCTGTCGAGGAGAGAGAGAGAGAGAGAGAGAGAGAGAGAGAGAGAGAGAGAGAGAATAAATAAATTGAATTATAAAAGAAAAGACCATGACATGATATTATTCATGAGCCCAAAAAGACACCATTGTTTTGGTCATCTTCAGCTGGGTATATGAAATGCCCAGTGAGACTCCTTTAGAGAAAACTACATTTTTCCTTTGCAAGTTGTTATCCAGTTGGAGACAGCCTTGGGGTTAGGAGTAGGGGTGTGTATCCACTTCTCCTTTCAACTCTGGGACTTCATGTGGAGCAGAGCCATGTAGATGCTATGCATGCTGCCTGTGCGTGAGTACATATGTGCACCGAGTGTGTTCAGAAGGTCCTGTTTCTTCATTGTCCTCCATCCCTTCTTGTTCTTATACTCTTTTTCCTTCCTCTTCCATAGCGTTCTCTGAGCTCTGTGAGTGAGGGATTTGAGAGGGACATGCCATTTAAGGTCCCTTCCTCTCTCCATATTATTTGGCCGTGAGTCTTTGTATTTGTTCCTGTATACCGTAAGAGAAAGTTTCTCTGATAAAATTCTTGGAATAAAAAAGAAGTGGATAGACACTTGTCCCTGTAGTCTGGATAAAGACATTAATAAAACCATATGCTTGAGTATGCCAACATATTATGTTTGGGAAGTCAGCTTTCAGTGACCCATTCTATGGCCTCCATGAAGTGACAATCATTCTGGGTCTCCACAAAATTAAGTTAATGTCCAGATGGGCTTTTTGCAATTGTGAAGCATGTTCAACATGAACAAATCTGATAAAACAAAACATACTCATGCAACAATTTATACCAAATGAAGAGACAACAAGAACCTGGGATCCTTACAAACAAGTCTTTAATATCCAGGAATGTCTCCTTGGAAAGCTGGGACCTTGACTACATGTGCTAACTTCGTGTCACAGCTGAACTAAATGGTAGCTCAACCTAGATTCCATACTGAGAAACATGGCCACACAGCACTAAGACATTAAAGAATATCTGTTTGTCAGGAGTATCAATCCCAGGTAGACCTTCATATCCAAATACGTTTCATTCCTATGATCTAGAATTATTATTTGGAATTGCAAGTAAGAAACAGAAAATAGCTGGTGATTAACAAAAATCTCAAATGTTCAATTTAACCAATGAGGGCTCAGGAGCCAGAGGCCTGTATGAAAGTTCACTAACTCAGAGAAGCAGAGAGAACACCCAGCTGACCTTCCTCCTCAGATGAAATCCCAGAAGCGATGCCGTCTCCAAAAACCTCCTTCCAACTGCATGTCCCTCCCTTTCTACTTCCTGTGCATCTCTATATGTGTTCTGACTCTGCCTTAACTCTTTGTTTTTTCATAATAATCCTATGCTCACTTCCTGTCAACTCATTGCTTGTCCAGCTTTTGATTTATGGTTGACTTCATTCAATCCTGTTACAATTCAAGCAGAAAGCTCTTAGATTAAAGGCATGTGCTGAGGCTGAACCACACCACAACTAAAACCAGGTTTTTCCAGTAAATAGCACAATCTCAGGATTCACAGTGTTGTAGAGAGAATCTCTTGTGTACTGGGTGGCAGCCTCATCTGTCAATAAACACATGATGGCCTGCTAGCAAAAGGCAGGAAGTAATAGGTGGGAGTTCTGGAAGACAGGTTGGAATTCTGGGAGAAACTCACCGATGGAAGGATTTGCCCTGGACGCTGAGAAAGATGGACATACGACACCGAGGAGAGGTAACTGAGGAGAGAGTCTAGCCTTACAGCACGCTGAGACTAGTATAAATGAGATAATTGAGTTACAAGCAATGAGCCAAAGCTTATGGCCTAGGCATATTTCATAAATAATGAAGTCTCAGAGTCTTTATTTTGGGAACAGGGCACAGGTGGAAAAGCCTGCGCCTAGACAGTGTGATTAAATATCTTGCAACAAACTGGGTCATGTGAAGACACTCAGAGAAATATATCACAGAAATGACTAATTAATGTGAGCTTATTTACATGTGGCACTCACACCTTAGTACATTTATAATTCTTATTATTCTATAAACTAGTTTGTTTCTGTGTAATAGTGTGCGGTATGATAGCTACCATTTACCCAGTGGACACTGTGTGCCAGGCATATTCCTAAATGTTTTGTAATATAAGTTAATCTGTCAATCAAAAGACCTATGCAGTTATTAATGAGTTAATTGTTTCAGAAGAAAATAATGAAGTGCAGAGAGCTTCCTCTTCAAAGTCTTTAGGTTTATAATAACTAAGGGCAGCAGTTTTGAATCTATGCAGCAAATCTCAAAATATACACTTAGGTCCATTAAATTCCACATCCAAGGATGGGAGATTGTAATGTAATTGAAGGGAAGACAAATACATATTGCATACCTTTTTTATAAGGCTCAATATAGAATGCTTAGACATGATTCTATAAAATGTAAGTGCAGCCAGACCAGGTGTATAGAATTCATGTCATTTAGAGAAATAAATGAACTGTGGCAGGCAGGACTTTGTTGGTGAGTAGAAGGCAAGATGAATCCTGTTGAGAGCCAGGCCAACTCATGGCTCTCAGAGACCCTGACGAAAGAACCAAGGGAAAGTTCATCCTCTATCCTTGTTTAGTGACAAACTTGTCAAGGTTCATTTTGGGCTTGGGGCCAGGGCCTCAAAGGAGATAAAGGTTCAGTTCTTAAAAACTTGGCTTTCCCCCTCAAAACGATTGGTATTATCAGTTCTAAGGCTGTTGTGTGCTTAATCTGTGTTGTACTTGAGATACCCTGTGTTCCCTTTGAGCAGTGTTTCTTGATTGGCTTGCTGCTGACTTTGTCCCATTGTATGATAGCCTTCGGCTGGTCGGTCACATGTACCCCATGGGAACTGTACATACTGTGGTGTACTTCTTAATATACTGGCTTGGCCTAAGATTTAGCTTGTGTGAGATCTCCTGACCCCAATTTTCTTACCTTCTTTATTTTCGCATCCTCTGATTCTTCCTCTTAGAATTTTGTCACTAGAATACAACCAATAGAAGATTCTGATACTGCCCAGAATCTTCTCAATGGCTTTGAGGTACAAGGAACTAGAAGCCAGGATTTCCAGCTCTGCCCAACATATTTATATGCTCACCCATTATATAGCCTGTCCCCACCTTGTGACCTCATCTAAAGTGGAAAGTTGGGTTTCAAACCAAGACTAAATTAAATTATCAAAAGTCTCTAAAGACTCTCAAATCTAATTTTGCCATTGATTAAAAAACAGCAACACCATCTTTAGCCATCAAAGTCAACAGCAGTATTGTATAACACTTTAAAATAATTTTCTTAGATTAAATTTTACTACATTTAATTAATTCAAGTTACTTTATTTAATTCAAGAAAATTAAACAGATGTTGTTTTAATCTTGACTGGAGAATTTGTTACCTTAAGTTTCCTGAACTGGTCAGTTCTTGAGTATGAAACTTAAGTTTCTTATTTTAATGAAAAAGTCATTTCCAAACTATTTTCCTGGTATGATATTTTATTCATGGTCCACCTTTAACTGAACTAATAAAGTTTCGCAAACAAGTTTTTCTATCTCTTTAAGCATTAATGAAAAGCACTTTAAGATCCATTGCCTTCAGTTCAACTAAAGCTGTGAGGTTAACAGCTGTTGACATTATGTAGGGCAGGCAGGAAGCCTCTGGGATTGTCTCCTTTCTCAAGGCACACGGACACGGGTAAGTGGGGGCTAAAAGTTCCAGGGTCTAGCCTCTTGACTTTCTGATTTGTCTATATAGGAAACTTTCCAGAACTAATAATGAGCCCTCTCTGCACATCTGTTTTTCTGGAAAAGAAATACATAAGCCACAGAAAGATTAAATCTAATTATTATGATTTCCATTTCTGGGGCAAGGCCTTTTCATAAATAATTATGTCTTAGTGCAACACTAACACATTTCTAACACCAGCTCTATCGTTCATAATAATGAATAGATTTACAAGTGACAAGCTCATTAACTGCAGAAGCTAATTAGTACTCTAACCAAAACACCACTCACTATGTGAGCTGCTTGCTGAGGTAATCATGGCATGTGGGCTACAAGACTGCACACGTTTTAGCAGATGAGCCCTGTATACCCAGCCAAAGGACAAGAACACCGTAGCATCTGCCAGGCTTGGAAAGGAGTTTGCAGGTCGGGGGGTGAAGTGACCTCCGAGAAAGGATGTGTTCCTGAGGAGACTTTACCTATTTAAGACATGAAAATAGAAATCTGAGTTGAAAACAATAATACAAAAAAGAGTGGGTAGATATAAGAAGGACCAGAAAAGACAAAGAGCACATGCCCATAGAGGAAATGAAAATTAGAAGAAAAAATAATCATTTATTTAGTGTAGATAGTATAAAAGATCCACTCCTGTTTGTACTTTTCTGTTTAAAATATTTTGTTATTTTCAAAATGGCTGCGAAACAAGCTGTTGATGATTTTATATCTTAGCAAGGTTTCCTTTTCTATTTGTTTTTTCCTATAGTACTATGTACTCTACTTTAGAAGAATTCATTACTTTTTCCCGTGTGTGTGTGTGTGTGTGTGTGTGTGTGTGTGTGTGTGTGTGTGTGTGTAGGGTAGGTCTGTGCATGTGTTTTCACACGTGTAATTGAACATCCATGTGAGTTTTCACACACACTGGTGAATGCATGCAGAAGCCAGTGTTTGATATATTATTTTCCTCAGTCTTTGTCAATTTTACATATGAAGAGTTTTCTTGTTTGCACCTATATTTCCCAGATTCAATTTAGTCTATCTGTTCAACTTCTTCCGGAGAATTCCTGTTTCCTCCTCTCACATGCCAGGATTACAGTTCACCACATCCATCTGGCATTTGCACGCATGATGGGGATCCAAAGTGAGGTCCTCAAACTGGCAAAGCCCGGGCTTCACCACCATCCTTGCAGCTCCTGCTTTCTAATGGTGCTCTGTGTGACTGAATGGTCGATTCATAGTAAGCTCTACACGGGGAGGGTTTGTTTGTTTGCCTGTATTCTGGCTTTTCATAGTCACCCAGAAAAACATCTAGTTCAGAAGTTGCTTCGAGGGAATGCTTGCATATACACTGCCGGCTGGTGTTTTATCCACTTCCATGGGTTATGCCCAGAAACATTAGCAAGGGATTGTTCTGCCTGAATCAAAGGAACAGGCAGTTCAGTTTAATTTAGAAGATCATAAAGTACTGTACAGAAACAGAAGAGAAAGAAGACAGAAACCGGCAAATGATTTTTTAAACTGCAGACTGGACAAGCTTGTCGTTTATGTGAAGCTCGGAACCGGGATTTACTCCCAGGACCTAACAAATGGCACGCACACCCACAAATCACGCCTTACTCTCTGTGTCCTGCCCAGCTCAAAGCAGACACTCTTAATCTCCTGCCTTTCACTCCACTCTGCAATGTAATTTGCAAATTGGCAATAAAGTCTGCCCTAAAGTGCTTTACCTCTGCCGTTAGCCGTAATAATGCAGATGCTGTGCCTCATTACACCATCTGATACACCTATTTCTAGTGGTTGATTTTACCTGTTATTATAGACTCAATATTATTGCAAGAGCTAAGATTAAATCAGTGCCTTAGCAAAGGTTCATAGGCTTATATCTTTTTTTGGGTGGGACTTGATTGAACTATTTTTTTTGAATTGTAATAAGGAACCAAAGGATACAATCCCCACTTCCCGGTTTCCCAACTTAAAGAGAGTATAGTCACAATTTACATTCCTATTACACACCCCTACATAGAACATGATTTCTTTAAGACAGATTAAAAAATAGCAAGGAAGGAGGAATGAAGGATTATTGGTGTCCCAAGAGCCCCTATACCAAAAACTGTGCCTACTGATCCCGGTGTGTGATACTGTGATTCTAGCAGCCCTGGAGGTAGACATAAGAGATGTCAAGTTTAATGGCAGCTTTGATAAAAACAAACAAAAAAGGTGTGTTCCAAAAGTGTTATAGCAGCTCTGTAAAACACTATCTTCTTCCAAGTTAAAAGTGAAAAGGGGGGCTGAATAGCTCAGTGGATGACCACTTGCATCCATGACGTCCTATGTCCAATTTCCGGAGCCGTAATGGACAAAAAAAAAACCCTAAACTCGAACCCACCATGGTCAGTGATAACATAAGCATGCCCCTGAAGCACTGAGATCTATAAGGAATGGATGTTTCAATAAGAGGCAAAATTCAGCTCCTCTCAAACTTGCTTCTTTCTCGTATTTTTCCCAAGAGGGGAAAATAATGTCAGTAAAATTTTACTGCAGGGTGTTCGTGGACTTTTCATACAATAAGAGATATTTTCACATGTCCAAAATAGCAATTAATATTTGAGTATTATTAAGGAAATAGTTCTGATCTGTGAGCCACCTGGAAACATCTATGACTTCTCATTGAGAACTACTTATATTTCAGCAAATGGAAAAGCTTTACCATGAGTTGCTTATAGGACACATACAAAAAGGATAGTCTGTGATATATCTATATCTATCTATATCTATATCTCTATCTCTATCTCTATCTCTATCTCTATCTCTATCTCTATCTCTATATCTATATCTATATCTATATCTATATCTGTATGTATATGTATATATTATATATAATATATATATCTTCTTCTGTTAAACTAATTTTGTTCAGCATATTTTTTATAGAAACACAAACCAACAAGCCCACCCCTTCTGTCACTAGCTATCTTATACTGCCTCAGAAATAAGGCCATGAAAAGCTAACAAAATTACTTATTATATGCTTTCTACATAGGAAGAAACTGAGAACAAGAGATTAAAATTATTTCAAAACCTCCAATTACCAGTCAAATTATGTTTTTCTGTGGTATATATGATTCCATTCCACCATATGCTTTTTTCGCTATCCAATATGTTCAGCCCTCAACGCTATCTGTCTTTTGAACAAACACACTTTGCATCACACAGAGCAATGTCTCTGGCTTATGTTTTGCAGTCCAAACTGTAATATCCCTAAAATATTGTCTCTGGGTGGTTTGACTACATTTAAAAGCTGTGTTCTAGCCCAAAGCAATTAAAAGTGGTGTAAACGAAATCTCCGAATGATAAAGTTTAAGGCGAAAATAAAACGCATAAGGCTTCTAATTATCTTTGCATGCATATGAAATCTTTCCGGAGGACGAATATTGTTTAAACATGAATAATTGCAGCAAAGAGGAAATGATTTCGCTGAGGAAGGGCGCCTCTGAAGATAACAGTTTACGGAACTCTTCAGATGCTGTGCATTGGCCTAAATGGAATATAATGAATAAGACTCCATTCAGAAAGCAAGGAGGAAAGTGAAAGGGAAGACAATCAGGAATCTGATCAATACTTTGAGTCCCAAATTGCAGATTTGCTAAAGCTATCTGATCCACACTACAGTAGCAACCTGGCCTGTTATGCAGGACACTACCACAAACCGTCTACTGTGCAGAATTAAACTAGTTCCTTAACCCCACGAAAAGAATCTGTGAGCTGAAAAGGAATTAGCTTGAAAACTGTTCCCATCTGAAATCTGCTCTGTCTCTTCCAAATAAAACATGGTTAAAAATTCCCTTCTTGGTCATTTAAAAGCTGTTTGGGCTTTTCAATTTGAACTGAAAAGAGAAGGCTTTGTGTGGAGGGTTTTTGTTGTTGTTGTTGTTTTGTTTTGTTTTTATTGGTTTTGGTGTCTTTGTTTCCTTTGTTTTATTCTTCACAGAAAATGAAAAAAGAACTTTAAAAAAGACTACTGTGCTTACTGGATATGAATATCACTCTCAAAACAAACCTTCAAAGGGCCTACTGTGTACAGTGTTCATACCAGGAAGGCAACTAATTTAAAAACAAAGGATCTGAAAAGTTAGTTGTCTTGTTACTCTAGAACCTTAGTATAATAATTTTAGTACCATAAACCCTATAAAAATGAGTATTGGAAAGCTTGATTTCCTGAGAGAGCACATAAAGAGCCTTTTTAAAAACATGCATACTTTTACAAAAGTGTTATGCTCCAGCTTTTCTCATCTTGGTAAAATACATACTCAACAATTGTTTCTGGCTGGCGCCATCAGAACATTTCATTCCTCAGGAATTCTGGTTTACTTTCCATGAACACGACAAGATGCATACAACCTGTCAATAGTTTGTCAACCTTAATGGGATACATTTAATAAAAATAATGTGTGGATGCTTGCTTGTTGTGTTATAGAGTCTCCTTAGCTAAGATTCTATGACTGTGGTTTTAGGGTATTATCCATTGGAGGGTCTGAAATTCTAGACCCTCCCTGAAACATTACCTCAAATACTTTTTAGGGATCTCTTTCTCCAGCCTAACAATTGTTTTAAAGATTTCTTTTTTCTTTTTATTTGTATAAATAATACAGGTATATCTGTGTGTACATGTCAGTGCAGGGACTGGCACAAAGGAGACTGTGAGAGCCCCTGGAACTAGAGTTGCAGGTCTTATAAGTTGCCCCATAAGGATGCTGAGAACTGAACTCAGATGCATTTTGCAAGAACTGTTCATACTTTTAACCACTGAGGCACCTACCTAGCCCCTGACACAAGAAGTTTAAGTTCATGCCTAACATTTGAAAACACTTAGAAAAGGCATGTCAGTGACAAATCAGTATTTTAAGGTACCATTTATAAAACCTCCTTCGACCATTCTATTTCCCATTCCTAGGGAGATCACAAAAGTTTGGGACACACAGAAACTCACAGAGATTGAGGCAGCATGCATAGGGCCCTCACAGGTCTGCACCTGAAAGGGTCCTAGAACTGAAAGGAACTCTGGACATATGTCCATATCCCTAACCCAGAAGCTATCTCCAGTTGATAGCCACTTGCAAATGAAAATTAGTTTTCTCCAAGGAAGTCTCATTAGGGAAACAAACCACTCTTGAGAGTATGCTCTACATGCAGCCGTAAACATTCACTACAAAATGAACTCAACAGCGGCTTTGGAAATTCTGTGTCCCAGAAGGTTAAGTCATGGCAGTTTGTTGTTTGTTTTGGTTGGTTGGTTGGTTGGTTGGTTATTTTCTCTACTTTACAGTTATTTTCTGTATCTATTATGGCTTAAAGTTAGAGGTTTTTATGGGATTCTTGAGTGTGCAAACATGTGTGTCTCTGCATGTATATGCATGTCTTTTGCTTTTTCTTTGGCTTTTTTTCTCTTGCTTGGTTGTTTTGTCATACTCCAAATTGTTTGATCTTGATTTTTTTTACTTTTATTCATTAGATGTGAATTCAAATGTAGTAGGGAGGAACCAGAAGGAGTATGGCAAGGGAAAAACATACACAAAAAATATGGTATGAAAAAAATATTTTCAATAAAAGAAAGTAGAAATAAATGGACAAACCAGAAATGGTTTATTCTAAATAAATGTGGGCCTTTTGGAAAGCATTCAGAGAACAGACTGAAAAGAAAAAATTCTGAGCATCAGTTTTTCTTGGCCACAATTACTTAATGCTCTATGTTCATTTCTTTATTAACTATAGAAGAACAGAACAATGTTGGGTGATATCCAATGATCCATGGTTAGGAATTCATCCAAGTCCCTATTGACTTTGAAGGCCAAATGAATTCTCAAGGCCCCAAAGATGAAAAATTGAGAAAAGCATCGATGTTTAAACAGTCAAGTTTACTTGAGTACAAACTGAAATTAACACCAGGGCAAGACTAAACTTCACTCTCAGCTATAAATCTGGAGTAAAATTAAAAGTGGAAATAATAGACAATGTATTTTCTCCTATTTTTCATTGAGTAAATCATTAATTCCACTATTATGCAATTATTAAAGGAGAAGATAGTGATGAAACTGGCTCAGATAGGTATAAATCTGAGAGGAAGAAAGTTTCTGTTTGTGTTCTAAGCTCATTCCAGAAGAACAAGAGAATCTAAAGTGTAATCCATTTATTGATCACCTACAATTGGTATGATCTATCTTTCATGTGTCAAATGCATTAAGGAAAGATGGTGACCAAAGTATTGTTTTCATAGTTAGAGAACAGGTAAATATAAAAAACAATGATTCAAGGAGAAATGGCCACAGCATCAAAATGCAATTCTTGGCTCTGTAATTGCCCCAATCACAGGAGACACTGAATAGATCATTAAACTGGCATGAGACTTGTTTGTGAATCTATTACATGTGTTGTAGTTTAAGTAAATATATCTCTATTGCTATATAAGATGATATATAATATGGTAAACATGGATATAATTATATGCATAATATGTGTATAAAACATACAAAATTCATAGATGATTGATGACAGATAATAATATATAAATAAATGGAGAGAGGCAGATACAGACAGATAGACAGATAAATAGAAAGACAGATGATAGATAGTATAGGCAGAGAGACAGAGAGACAGAGACAGAGACAGAGAAATTATAGGCTGAGCAAGTGAGAAAGAGAGATAAAAACACAGATATATAAGACTCTACTAATTTTGACACTTGTCCATGTACTTAACTCTCTTCTAGTCAGGGTTCAAGAAATTAAGCCAGAGCATCATTTCTTTAAATTAGTATTTGGAGTTTCTTTAACTTAAAAATGATTGTATTCTTTTGAAATGAACTTTATGTTTGGTAAAAAAAAAGTCTGAGTTCTCAGGCTTGACTTCACTTTAGACCAAGGAAATATGTCCCTTCTATCTATACCACTCTTGAGTATTTTAAAGCAGTGTTCCCAAAAGTCAATGCTGGATTCCTTGAAATAAGAAGGCATTCAGAAGGAAAATATGGAAACTTCTCTGTGACATTCAATATCATAGTTTCTAATGATTAATAGGTATTGCCATCAAATGAAATACAAACAGGATAATTCAAGCCAGAGTTGATTACTAGTACCTACATAACCTTCATAAGAAAGTTCACATGTGGCCCATACACATACAGCCACCAAACTAGATAAGATGGATGAAGCAAAGAAGCGAAGGCCGTTAGGAACCGGATGTAGATCTCTCCTGAGAGACACAGCCAGAATACAGCAAATACAGAGGCGAACGCCAGCAGCAAACCACTGAACTGAGAACGGGACCCCCATTGAAGGACTCAGAGAAAGGACTGAAAGAGCTTGAAGGGGCTTGAGACCCCATATGTACAACAATGCCAAGCAACCAGAGCTTCCAGGGACTAAGCCACTACCCAAAGACTATACATGGACTGACCCTGGACTCTGACCTCATAGGTAGCAATGAATAGCCTAGTAAGAGCACCAATGGAAGGGGAAGCCCTTGGTGCTGCCAAGACTGAACCCCCAGTGAACGTGATTGTTGGGGGGAGGGTGGTAATGGGGGGAGGATGGCGAGGGGAACAACCATATAGAAGGGGGGGGAAGGGCTAGGGGGATGTTGGCCCGGAAACCGGGAAAGGGACTAACAATCGAAATGTAAATAAGAAAGACCCAAGTTAATAAAGATGAAAAAAAAAAAAGAAAGTTCACATCTCTCTGTAACTCCAGTTCTTAGGATTTAATGCCTTCTTTGTCATCAGTGAGCACTGGAACTCAACTGAACACACATGAACATGCACACACATAAAAATAAATGTATCTATAAAAACATAGCAGGCTGGTACAGATCCAAGAGGCAAATTCTCAACACAAGAATCTCAAACAACTGAGGAACACTGAAAGAGACGTTCAACCTCCTCAGCCCCCAGGAAAATGCAAATCAAAATATCTTGACTTTCCATCTCAAATCCCGTCAGAAGGGCGAAAATCAGAAACACAAGTGGCAGCTCGTGCAGGTGAGGGTGTGGAGCAAAGTGAACATGCCTCCCTTGATGATGTGAGTGCCAACACCTACAGTCACTTTGGAAATTAACATGATGGTTTCCCAGAAAATCAATCTACCTCAAGACCCACCAATACCACTTTTGGATATATAAACAAAGGAAACTTTATCCTATCACAAGGGCAATGGCTCAATTATGTCCATATCAGCTTTATTCATAATAACCAGAATCTGTCAGCAACATAGATGTTCCTTAGTCAAAGAACACATAAGAAAATGTGATACATTTTTACCCAATGGAGTATTAGTCAGCTGTTAAAAACAACATCATAAAACGTTCAAGCAAATGAATGGAACTAGAAAAAAATCATCCTGAGTGAAGTAACCCAAACTCAGTAAGACAATGTACTTATATGTACTCGCTTATAAGTAGAAGCAAAAGACTATCGTGCTACAGGTCACAGACTTAGAGAGGATAAATAAAAAGGAGAACTTACAAGGGGAATGCATGACTCTCTGTGGGAACGAGAAAGACATTAGATTTTGTGGTTGGATTGGAAGCAGGTGGGGTGCAAAACAGGAGGGAATCAGATTGATGAAGAGAGAAAAAATACTGGGAGAAATTGCTGGAATTGGAGGGCATTTCAGGAGTAAGGTGGAAAAGGGAAAATATGCTACATAATGAAATAAAAAATGTTTTATATACTCAATAGAATAAAACAGAAAATGACTTTGGCTATAGTTCAACACTGAAGCACTTGCCTATACATATAATCCATGTACAAAACCCTAGAGTTAAGCCCACTATGTAGAGGAAAAAATAAATAGTTTAATGGCTAAGGTACGCTTAAGCAATTTATAAAGCTGAGATTTAGGTGTATTTTTGAGATTCTTTACAAAGATGATTAAATGACAAGAAAAGTAATCCAAACAAGGTTAAATATGCTGACTTGTTACTGTATTCAAACTCTTAACAAGTCCTTGGGAGGTGTAGAGCCTGTGAAAGGTGAACATGGTCTGAAAGGAGGTCATTGGGCATGCATTCTTGGAGGGCACATTGCTAAGCTTCTTCCTGGTGTGTTCTGGTACCTGACCATCATGATGCCTACTCCTCTGCTTCGGCATACACTTCCTGCCTAAGGGACTAAATCTTCAAACTCAGATATTTCAGCCATAGCAATAAAAACAGAATATAGGAAAAGCTAATTAGACACCCAAAGTTCAACTACTATACTACACTGTTTTATTTTGATATATGCACATTAGTCACTAATTTTTAATATTTCTAAGTATACTTTAGAATTATGTTCTCTTTCTATTGGAACGTCATAATGCTACCCACTGTTGAGAATCAGATTGTGTGTGTCTAGGTTCTTCCTCTCTCATTCCAAGAGTTAAAAATAAAAACTCACACATATTTGCAAAATTAACAAGGAAACATCATTCAAATCCAAGCAAGCGAAAACAGCAGAACACACTGCAAGGGCATGGGGTAGGGGCATGACTGAAGAAACTTTAGGGCCCCCATTACTCTGTGTAATTGACTTTAACAGGGTTCAACAGGAGAAAGGAATGGCAGAAATGTTGGATTTGTATTAATAGTTCAAAAAGTGATGTTTTTTAAAATGTGGTTTAAAAAAGCAAAAACTGTATTCAGCCTTTGAAATATTTGAAAACATTCGCCTAAGCTCTGGAGGCAAAGCAAGTAAGCACCTTTATTATTAGAAAACATACTAAGACTATATTTTATCTCACAATCTGTGGGATGGGATAAAGGTTGCTGGGTTTGAAGAGAGGATAGAATGAGAGACCACTCTGTGTTCTGTGGCTGTAATCTTCTTCCGGAAATAAAGAAGTGGAACCTGAATCAACCAACCAAGCTAAGATTTACAGAAGTAGTCGGGAAAAAACATCTTCACTATGTTGTTATCAACACAATACCACAAAATAAGTTCCGGCTGCACCCCTGAAGCATAGTGTTTCCTCTGTCAGATTACTTTAGTGACAATGCACACTTTTGTCCGCCTATATAATGGGTTATCAAACAATAGAACAGTACCCTGGCTCTGAGAAATTTCCTAGTAAATATCAGTGAAATTCCATTGGAAAATTTTTAAAGAACAGAAGGGCAAAGGTATCAAATGGTATTTTAAAAAAAAAAGGAAATATCCTACAATTTGAGAAAATGCTGGATTTGACCACCTAGAGGCCGCTTGAAAATTTAGCTGAACAATTTCAGGAGAGTGAAAAAGGTCACACCGAGAGACTGTAGGAGTTTAGAGTATTTAAGGGAGAAAAATCCCCAGAGTGCCAAATTGGCATTTCTTAAAAATCAATACTTCAAATCATTTGCAAACCTATTTCTAAAACAAGAGGAAAATTGTTTCACCTTCTTGTGTCCTCTGTTGGCATCTGATCTGCTCATTAGCATCATTTATATAATCCCAAGCAATTAACAGTTTTGCCTAACACAATAATTGTATAATAATTCATTTAGCAAAGATATATTCAGCACCTACGGTGGGGTCAACCTTTATGCTGATGCTGGTTTGTGGAGGGGGTAACCAGGAAGTGGGATATCATTTGAGATGTCAACGAATGGAAAGATTAATAAAAACATTAAACCAACAAACAAATAAATAAATAAATAAAGTCACCTAAGAAGAGAAAACATCAGTTGAGGAATTTCTTAGATCAGAATGGACTACAGGCCATTGTTTGCTAATTGATGTGAGAGAACCCAGATGACTGTACGCACTACATAAAGTCCTTGACCCTGGCCTGTATAAAAATGTCAGCTAATGGGCTGTTGTGTCTGGCCTCAGTGGGAGAGGAAGTATCTAGTTTTGCAGAGATGTGAAATGCCCAAGTGGGAGATACCCAGGGGGTATCCATTTGCTCAAAATAAAAGAAGGGGACTAGAGAAATGGGGGATGGATTGTGGGAGAAGTAACAGTGAGAGGGCTGTAAAGTGAATAAACAAAAATTAAAGTAAATAATTTAAAAGATATTAGCTAAGTACAAACCTGAGAAAGTGAGATGTCCAGGGCATGAACAAGCAGATGACAATACCGTCTGGTTTCTACTTCAAGTTCCTGCCTTGACTTCTCTGAATGGTGAGTTCTGATTTGGAAGTATAGACTGAAACCCTCTGGCTCATGTTGCTTTTGATGCAAACCTTCCTTGTATCACAGCAACAGAAGGTAAACAGAAACAGTGGTTAAAGCCGAGTATACAACCTCACCAGTCACAGAAGCTGCATGCTTTAGATTAACCAAAATTGTAAACATCTCAGAAAAGTGTACTGATTTTAAAAAGATAATTTTGGAATAGCCTGTGTAAAAAAAAATGATATGCAGAGTTCATCCTTGCTCATCAACAGGATGACTTTGTGCTTCGTATGTAATTTCCTATCTTCGAATTTTTTTAATCACATGCTATGCTTCCTGTAGACTATGTCCTTTTAGTGGAAAAATCAAGAAGATTTTAAATTCAGAAGAATCTAAATTTGTACTTCACATTGGGGTATTTATTTATGCCAGATGTCAACCTATTTTATTCTATTTCTGAAAACACCATGCTGACAGACTTCTGATAGAAAGTAGGCATGACTAAAGGGAATGGTAGAGAGCCATCCATCAGCTGACCAACGTCTTCCACAGATATCAAGTACAGTTTCATTTCAGCTACAGAAGTGAGGCCATTTCCTCAGTACACAGAACCCCTAACCTCTCTGCTCTACAACACCATTATTTTGTAATTAGGTAAGACATTCAAATGGAATGTTTGTCACGGGGATGCTGGAGTCAAACTCTTGGTTATGTGGTAGTTATGCAAGGTCCAAAGAAGTTAGCTAAGTTATAAACAATGAAAGCCTGGAGATTAAGGAGCAAAGCGAGGAAAGCAACACAGAAAGTATGACAAAGTCAGGAACAGATAACAAACCCTGCACCCACGTCTGCCTAAGTAATCTCCAGAGCTGCCGCTTCTGTACACAGAAAATCAGGCCATTCAGACTGTGCTCCTTAATAAGGCAAAATACAGATAACAGAAGAAGAGACGGGCCCTGGAAATGCCTGATTATCCCTCCATCCACAGGCAGAAAGTGAGGATTTGGGTAAAATCTTTTCATCTTTACAAACAAAACTTGGGAGGGCATTTTCGTTTCTCTCAGCCTAACATTAAATCTTTCAGGAGTCTCTTTCCCACTGAAAGTATAAGACAGAGTGCTACATCTTCTGAAGGAGACAACTCAGAAGTTTTTGACAGGGAAACGTGTATGCAAAAGGTCAGATATGCTGCAGTGAAACCAGGGTGACTTGAATGGAAAATTACCTGTCTAATAATTAAGGTGGAATCAGAAAGGACTTCTTCATAGTTAGAAGGAAATATGTTATCTCTGAATCGTAAAACACTGAAAGATAGGTGACTGATACTATTTTCCTGGAAATAAATGCGATGCCATTTAACTTGGTACCAACATTAGAAATATTAAGTTGCAGGAAGACAGCTATTCTTTGTGGATGCATTAAACTGTGGCTGGCATTTCAATAGACCCACTGCCTGCATATCTGGATTCACATGAATATGAGCACTGTACAGGGAAGCTGCAAGGAAGAGATAATATACAGTACACCCTGTGAGGTCACTGTGGTACAGGGAACAGTGGTGGAGCCATACATCCCTTCCACCACTGAGACATCTGCAGCACCAATACAAGAGCTGAGTCGAAATTTTGTACCATAGACTTCATTCCCCCACTGAAAAGAGTACTGTGCCATTTGCTTCTAAATCTCTTGACATTTAAAGGTTTTATGAAGATTGCCAGATTTATAATAAATCCTGAACTTCAAAAGAAGGAATATTTTTAATCAGTTTTGGGGCAAATGGTGTGCAGAAAATTATCATGTAGCTGGAAACAATGTTTTTAAATGAAATATTTTTATTAATTCTTTGAGAATTTCATACATGCATGCAATGTGTATTGATCATATTCAGTCTTAGCTTCTCTCTTTAACTCCTTCTTTCTTTAACCTCCCAGACCCTCACCCTACTCCCGACTTACTGTCCCATTTTGCTCTACATGAATGATATTCAATTTGTGCTGCCTATACATGCTTGATGGAGCATTATTCACTGGAGCTTTTTATTAGGCCACACCCCTAAAGAAAACTAACTCTCTGTGTAATTCGTCAGTACCTCCCCATCTACAAGTGGGCACTTATGACCCTCTCTCTTCCCTCTCCAAACTAGAATACTGTCTGACTTGATGTTATGCAAGCCTTGCCAGGCAGCCACAAGTGTTATGAGTCATCAAGGGCAAAGGTCCTGTGATGTTCAAGTTGAATGGTTTCACACAAGTTCATCCTGATCTCTGGTTCTCTAGCTCCCCTCCCTATCCCATTACATATTCTAGGTTTCATGGAGAGACTTGTGAGTTTAAGAACTGATGAATAGTTATTAATTAATAGTGAATTGGCATCTATGCATTCCTAAGCTATAGGTTCTAGGCAGGCCTGTGTTTCCAACCTTTGAAGCAAACTTTAAGTATAACTCAAAAGTGGTTGATTAGCCCCTATTCTACAGCAGTTTCCTCTAAAATAAAATGTGTCATTGTACAAGGAAGTTTATTAGTGTGTGGGATATTCTACAGAGTGAGGAGGAACATTCTATTCTTCCAGAAAGTTCTTTTTCAAAAAGAAAGCAAAAAACTCAAATTCTTTGGAAAGTCCATGAAGCTGACCAGGCATACTGGGCTCCTCCCACCCAAGCTTATTTGAGCAAAGAAGACTGTGGATGGAGGGACACTTTCAGACTATCTTTGTTACCTAGAGGAAGTTCAGCCTTACCGATGTACCCAGAAAACATATCCTCCAACCTGACAAGTTTCCATGAAAGTTGCACCATGCACTTCAGGTTTCTAGTTTTGTGGGGGTGGTTTTTGTTTGTTGTTTTTATGAACTATCACCTATCCTGGAGTTGGTTTCTGGTGATATAGCTGTCTCTGAGTCACTTTTGTTCCTGTAAGTAACCTCTCAACCATAGTCCCATAAAACTCATTGACCAATTAAGACTTTGGTGGCATCCTTAATTGTTCTATCATTCGTTCTTATTTAGAGTGAGATGTCCTCTCTCCCCAGCCACAAGGAATTGTGCCGCAGAAGGTCCTCATATCATTTGTGCTACTGCTATACTCATGAAACTATCTTGCCTGACTAGTCTTTCCTGTAGGAAGCAGAGTTCAAAGCTGTTTAAGACTATTGGTAGCATCGACTGTTGCGTTTGAAAAAGATAATCTAGAGTCTTTTGTACAGATTTTGATGAAACAAACTCAAAGAACTAAAAACAAAGCTTTAGATTTTTTAATACCCCAGGCTTAATCTAGGTCCAACTACTGTCCAGGGAAAACAAGAGCACAGATGTGACAAAATTATTTTGTAAATACTCTGTGAATATTATGCTGTTTAGAGAAGTTTGTATAACAGGCCCACTGTAATACACTTCGTTGTTGTTGTTGTTGTTGTTGTTTCTTTGTTATTGCTGTTTCCATTTATTTTTCTGAATGTTACATGTCAAATAGAAAATGGTTTGAGGGAGGAAAGAAGATCATATAGACCAAAGACAAGGCTGTAGGAAAAGAGAGAGAGTAAAAATTTCCTGTAGCTTTGTAGACTCATATACTGCATCCAAACTTGCTGTTGACCGTTTTTATTCTTTAATCTTATTTTACAGTCCAAACTTTATCCCCTTCCCAGTCCACCCTTCAACTGTTCCACATCCCGTACCTTCCTGCGACCCCAGTTTCAAAGAGGATGCCCCCCTCCCACTCCATCAGATCTCCCCACTCCCTGGGGCATCAAGTCTCTTGAGAGTTAGGCGCTTTTCTGACTGAGTCCAGACCCAGCAGTCCTCTTTTGTATAGGTGTTGGGCGCTTCATATCAATTGGTGTATGCTGCAAGGTTGGTGTCTGAGATATCCCATAGGCCTAGGTTAGTTGGGAATTCTGGTCGTCCTATAGAGTCATCCTACTCAGCTTCTTCCAGCTTTTTCCTAATTCAACCACAGGGGTCACCAGTTTCTGTCCATTGGTTGGGTGTAAATATCTACATCTGACCGTTTTAGCTGCTTCTTGGGCCTTTTGGAGGGCAGTCATGCTAGGCCTCTGTGTGTAAGCATACCATAGCGTCAGTAATAATGTCAGGCCTTGGGGCTTCCCCTTGAGCGGGATCCCAGTTTGGACCTGTTGCCCAGTTTGGGCTTCCTTTTCCTCAGGCTCTTCCCTATTTTTGTTCCTGCAGTTCTATCGACAGGATCAATTATGGGTCAGAGTTTTTGACTGTGGAATGGCAACTCCATCCCTCACTTGATGCCCTGTCATTTTACTGGCGGTGAACTCTACAAGTTCCCTCTCCCCACTGTAAGGCATTTCGTCTAAGGTCCCTCACTTTGAGTCCTGAAAGTCTCTCACTTCCCAAGTCTCTGGAATATTCTAGAGGGCCCCGCCCCCATCTCCCACATTCCACCTCCCACCTCCCGAGGTTGCCTGTTTCTGTTCTTACTGCTGGCCCTCAGGGCTTCAGTCCTATTCTGCCCCAATACGTGATCATGTTTCCCTCCGTGTCCCCTTTCTCACCCAGGTCCCTCCCTTCCCCGTCTTGTGATTCCTTTCTTCTCCTTCCCAAGTGGGATCGAGGTATCCTCACTTGGGCCCTTCAGTGTCTTAGCCTTCTTGAGTTCTGTGGATCATTTCCTAGGAATGATGTACTTTTAAAGCTAATATCAACCTATTGGTGAGTACACACCTTGAATATTCTTTTGGGTGTCCATTAGCTCACTCAGCATGATATTTTTTAGTTCCATTCATTACCTGCAACACTCATGATGTCCTCATTCTTAATAGTTGAGTAGTATTCTATTGTGTAAATGTGCCACATTTTCTGTATCCATCCTTCTGTCATGGGACATCTGTGTTGTTTTCAGCATCTGGCTATCACAAATAAGGCTGCTATAAACATAGTGGAACACGTGCCCCTGTGGCATGGTGGGGCAACTTTTGGGTATATGCCCAAGAGTGGTATAGCTGGACCTTCAGGTAAATGTTAACTATTTTTACAACGCAGTACAAATCTCTTATGTTCATGCTAAATTCATCTTCTTTTTGTTCTGACAGACTAGATGAATTAAAATCTCTTTTCCCTCTAAAATTTCAGAATGAAAATAAGGAAGGTTTTCTATAGGTCAGGATTTATCTGGTCTAGTATTGCAATAGCTTTCTAAAGAACTTCATTGCAAATCTTAAGCATGTGTAAAGTCATCACCAAGATTGACAGACTAGCACTGTCTTCAGGGGAGAGGAAAATATTTACAGTTCATGTCACAAAGTAGGTCCAGAAACATTGGTCTTGAAATTCTCTAATTTTCAACTTTCCCTAAATCATGATAAAGCATATAAAGATCAGGACTCTTTTTCTCTTGTCCCTTCATTATTTCTTCATTTTATTACCACTTATTGTCCGTTATTGCACTACCATAACACATATGATGTACTCTGATCATAGCGTTGTTTTTCTACTTTGTTTGTTTTTGGAAAAGCATCTCATGTCTTTGAACTCACATTCCTTTTGAAAATGGTCTGCAGGACAAGCCTTGCAGCAGAAGTCTAAGTTCCTACACTCAATTATGAGCAGGAAAAGAGCAAGGTATACTTCTGCACAATAAGGATTGACATAATTATACAGAACAAACTAAGTCTATAACCCACCAGCTCACATCCCCCAGGACAAAGGCCAAGCATTACCCGTGGAGGGCCTTCAGTTGGGAACTTAGATATTCAGTCCAAAACCAAGAGAACTAACAGCCAGGCAGTAAGAGTTCATTCACAAACAAGAAAAAATTTCTATTTAATAATGAAGAAAGAAAAGATTGACACCAGGCAGTGAGGGTCCATGCCTTTGATCTCAGTACTTGAGAGGCAAAGACAGGTGGATCTCTGAGTTCAAGGTAGCCTAGTCTACACAGTAAGTTCTAGAACAACCAGGGCTACACAGAGAAACTAGGTCTTGGGAAGGTGGCTCAGAGAGGAGTTTACCCATACTCACATTTAAAAACTATGCACAGTAGCATACAAAAATCCCATCTCTGGAGAGGTAGAGACAGGGCATCCCTGAGGCTTGCTGGAATCCTTAAGCTCTGTGTTCAGTGAGAGAACTTGTCGAAAAATATGCTTTGTCCAGTCTCAACACGAAGGCTTTTGCCTTGTCTTTTGGTTTCTTGTTTTGTCCTGTTTGGGTGTCTTCTCTTGGAGACCTGCTTTTGCTGAAGAGGAAATGGAGGGGGAGTGGATCTAGGGGAGGTGGGAGGAGAGAGGTAGGAGGAGTGGAGGGAGTGGAAACTGTAGTTGGGATTATATTGTATGTAAAAAATAAAATAAATACAAATATATAAAAATGAAAGAAAGAAAGAAAGAAAGAAAATGGTCTGCAGAAAACATCTTTCTCTCAACTCATGCTTTAGGAAGATGAGAATCTATTTACCTTAAGGTCCAGCTCTATCTTTGTTTGGTTTTATCCTACCAGAGAGACGCTTGCTCAACCTCATTCCTTACAGAATAGCCAGAAACTGAAAGCAGATTAGATGCATCTCAACAGAAACATAGATTTAAAAAAGTGTGTTATGCTACAAAATGAAATATTCTCCAACCTTTACTAAGAATGAAATTCACAGAGTAATGAATGGAACTGAAACAAAAAATCATCCTGAACAAGGTAATCAAGACCCAGAAAGACAGAGAGATGTTAGGTATAGGGTAAGGAGGAAGGGATGACAAATATTTCACTAGGAAAGAAAATAGAATACTTATGGATGGTATTGGTAGGGGGCTAGACTGAGAAGGGGAGTGGTAAGAGCAGGATAAGGGAGGGAATATGGGAGAGACAGGTAAAGTTAAAGGCCAATTGAGGAGTAGTATGGAATCCTAATAAAATAGAAGCTCCTGAAAATATATACAACCATGAAAGTAATCTAAATGAAACTGCCAAATAGCCGGAAGACAGGGCCCCAACTGGATAATTATTATCACCACATGAAGCTTCCAGTACCATGATTGGTTTATATCTAATTGAGTTGTTGACCCCAATGCTGAAGAACATGCTTACACAACCCCATTGAACATGGACAAGCCTAGGTGGTACCTACATAAATGTTCACTTCTATGTTCTAACATCTTTGGTACAGGATGGTACTCTGCATGTTATGAAAGGAGAAACTTAAAAACCAACTCAGCAATAAACTCTTAGATCGAAAATGATGCCTTTCATGCAAGATATGCTAGTACAATGGTGGATCAAAGCCTGTCAGAGTAACCAAACAATATCTGATTTGAATTAAGGCTTACCCCACAAGATAGAACACATACTTGGACCAGCTTGGTTGATGAAGAACTTGAGACTAGATAGTCCAGTGACCTAAAGTAGAAGCACATACCACTATTCTAAAACAAAACAAAATGTAGCAATAAAATTACTGCTAAAATGATTCTTCCATACTTACAGATCAGTGCTTTATTCATCCCTGACCAGAGGTGAGTTCACCTACATCAGATGGGAACAAATACAGAAACCAGCATAAGGTCTGGACCTTATGGCAAGAATGAGAGACATTGAAAGAGTCAGTGTCAGGTTGAATGTTTCCATTAAATCCCTCCTCTCAGGGCTCAAGAAACCCTGTGGAAAAAGAGGTGGAAAGCATGAAAGACCCAGTTGGGATGGAGGAAACCAAGAAAACAAGGTTTCCAAATCCACAAGATCAATGCATTTACGAGCTCACAAAAATGGAGGCAGCCTGCACAGGATCTAATAATTATTACACAGTGTCCTATAGTTGAGAGGAACATAGGACACATGCTCGCATCCTTAGCACAAATGACCTTCAATTGATAACCACTTGCAAATGAAACTGTAGGTTTTGGAGATTTTCTGGGGGAAACAAAGTATTCTGAAAGGCAGGCTGTACATCCAGCAGTAGATGGCCAACGGTAAAGAAATGCAACATCTTTGAAAGCTATCATGTCATTTTTCTTGTCTTTTTCTTTTTTCAATTTTACTTGAGTTTTATTTTCATTTTTATTTTTTCTCTTTTCGTCCTATAAGTCCTTTATGTATAAATGATAACTTGCAGTTTTTATGTGATTCCTGAGTGAGTGTATGAATATAGAGTCTGCATCTGTATTTCTTCTGAGTTTTCTGGAACCCCTTTTCTTCTGTTTGTTTTGTTATATTCCAATTTGTTAGCTTTATTTTATTTTATTGTTTAAAACAAGGAAAGAAAAGAAAAACAAAACCAAAAAAAATGGCCCTTAACTTTGGACCCTCCTACCTCTAACTGTTAAAAACACCTGCTTGTACAAGTGTTGAGAATTAAACCTAGGGCTTTGTGCATGCTATGCCCTTATACAACCATGGAATATTAAGATTTCTTTTACATTTTTTAAAGATTTTTTGTTTTTCTTTTAATGTGTATATGTATATTACTGGACATATGCCTGTATATTATGTGTGGGCAGTGTTTATAAAGGTAAGAAAAGGGCACCAGATCCTTTCAAACTGGAGTTATAAATCCTTGTAAGTTGCCATATGGGTGCTAGGAATCAAACCTGGGTTCTCTGAACAGCTTAACTGCCTCTTAACTGTTGAGCAATTTCTTGAGCCCCTATTAAGATTTACTGAGGAGAAAAATCTTCTCTTGGATTTTGCACTATCTCAAGCACTCCTCATGATGGAAAAACAAAAACAAAATTGAAGCAAATCAAAACATGTGCATTCTAGTTTGCAGAAAAAAAATGTAATATAACCATCTTATCATTTTAGTTAATAGTTATTAATAAGAATAGTTGAATGAAAGAGAAACTTTTAGGCCACACTTTGAGAATGCAAATACTATTTCCATTTACTTCAAGAAGTTTGGCTCAAACACAAAGGCCATTTCACTGTGTACCTGATACAAGACACCTCAAGTCTCAGAAATCAGAGTTCATCCAATCACAGTATTGTCCTGGAAATCTCAAAAATCCCCAACTAGGAGCTGTACTTGGTAGCCAAGAGAGCATTTTTTTGTAGAGTTGCAAAGCCATTAGTCTAAAGATGCTGTGGACCCAGAGGGAAAGGAGCCTATCTATTTTTTATGCCTGAAAGAGAAAAGTAGTCCACCTATCATGAGGGAAGGGAAGACAACGAAAAAGAAACTTCATCATCCCCAGCATTCCCCACTGAAAACATTGTATCTTCCACATTTCAGAACCTTATTAAAATTGTATCGTCTTAAATTCTCAAAATGGTTCCAAGTGTCCCCTGAACCTCTGAATTATCATATGACCCAAAAATATGAAATCTATAATAGTTCCTGTGTGGTAAATGAGGTACATATAGGAAGCATATGAGAACCATCTACATATTAAATGTATGCAAGAATTTTGTTATCACAAAAATTATTAATATACTGACTTTGGAGAAATACCAAAAATGTAATGGTAGGACTATGTTTGGCTCTAAAAGGAATCATATGCCCTGCAGTAGCCCTTAATTATTCAAAAGACCAAGTAGTCCTCTGTATGGAATTTATTAATAATTAATATGTCTACCTTAATGCATTTTAACTGAACTGTTTGTGCATCAAATCATCTACATTCAACACTCCTGAACATTTTACCAAAGGTAGTTGTGATAACAGTGGGATGTCCAATTTGAATTGGTTTTTTGATGGTACTTTTTTGTTGTCTCACTTTTTTCCTACTCTCTGGATACCACTGATGATCTTCCAGTAAGTATTGCCTATCCACGCATTAAACTGTTCATTTGATCATGCCAGCTGGATAAACAGCTAATAATACATTAAATATAATACTTTATGAATCAACTCTCTTCAGGTTTATTGACTGCCATGATATTCCAATTTCTCTTCTAATCCAGAGCAGAACTCTACCATTTCCTCTCTCATGGCAGTGGTGAAAACTGAGTTAGCTTCATCTGCTCTTTCCATGGTTCCTGAAGTATACCCAAGTTAACCAGGGCAAGCACACTTCTCTCCTGCTTCGTTGCTACCACTCTAGTCAACGTTACCACTTATATAGGCAACTGCAGTAGGCTCTGAAGACGGACAAAGTGTGGCTCTTCTCCTTGCACATGTCTTTATCCTAAAAGCATCAAGAATAGTCTTGCCAAACTGGGCAACCCATGGTATTCACTGAAACAAAAACCTACAATAGCTCTAAATTACCCAGAGAGGAGAACTGTGAACCTACAAGAGACTTTAATATCTTTACTGTACCTTGGTTTCTAAGTCCTCTATATTATTTTTGTTGTTAGCCCACGCTTCACATATGAGCTCCAAAACAGAACAAAAAGAAAAGTTGTACCCTATGTGTCTGTAACCTAGCATCCAAGTTTTTATGTTGGTTAGTAGTCTCTAAGTATTTCTGAAAAGCAAAACTTGGGTTTCTCAAATACCAATACAAACACATAATGAGTGAGAAAACACTGTTGTTGAGTATTCCACAACTGCCTCCTTACACTACCCTGATTCTCTGTTCTCACAGAAAGGAACATATTGATGAGATCCGTTGTCAAATATAACACTATTAGAAACACAGTTATTTATTTCTAAAACTTTACATTTATTTAACCTAGGTCTCTTATCAAAATCAAGTCAATTTTATTACTAAGCTTCTACAAGTAGTTTTTTTATTATTGTTGTTTTGTTTTTCCTTTGTTTGTTTTGTTTTTTTATCTGTTTGTTTCACTGCCAAGTGGAAGCTATTTGGTTGTGTCATTTGTCTGCAAAGTAAATACTGTCTTGTTATCATTCTTTTTCTATTCCAAAAAATTCACTTTAACTTATTTAATGTTTTACTTTCAATTAGGAAGTCATCCTTGGTAACTTCCATACTTTAGATATAGTTCCCCATGTTTTCTATTAAGATATTATTTTTTCTATTATTTAAATTTAAAACACTTAGAATTTACCTTTAAATAAACATAGGAAAAAGGAGTGTTCTCTAACACTTCTCCTCCAGGTCTTTGAATGGCATAACCACTGTGTTCATCCTGAATATTATTTGTTTACAATAAACAGTAGACTATTTATAATATATCGTAAATTTCACTCTTAATTATTCTGCAACATGTCCATTCCTATTGATTTATTTTTCCTATTCTACATAGCACTACTCTACCAAGCTGATTACAGCCACTTTAGAGCATATTCTCTCAATGTTCTTCACTACTTGCCAGAATTTATGGCTCGACATAAATTATAAGATCATCTTGTGCAAGCAAAAATCCATGTGCTATTTTAATTGGAAGTGCATTAAATTTATGCTAATCTAACCCTTCCCTGATAAGACTAGGATTGGCTTTTACATTTACCTGTGATTTCATTTATGATTATTAAAAAGATTTTCTAGCATAACTTATGTCTTTTCTTCCTGGATTTATTATGAAGGCTCTTCAGGGCACTTTTGCACTAGTTAATCATCTCACTACAGAACTAACTGTGTTTTCCAAGCACTGCCAACATTTTTTTTAAAAAAGAGTCCTGATCCCGACCCGCAGCAGCTCTCTGCTCCCAGACCCTGTGAGAGAGAGAGACCCAACCGCCTGGTCAGTTGGGCACTCCTGAGGCTGCAGAGCAGAAGAGACCACCAACACTGCTCACCCCTGCCCACATCCCTGGCCCAAGAGGAAACTGTATAAGACCTCTGGGCTCCCGTGGGGGAGGGCCCAGGAGCGGCAGGACCCCTGTGCCTGAGACACCACCTGAACCTGAAGGAAACAGACCGGATAAACAGTTCTCTGCACCCAAATCCCATGGGAGGGAGAGCTAAACCCTCAGAGAGGCAGACAAGCCTGGGAAACCAGAAGAGACTGCTCTCTGCACACACATCTCGGACACCAGAGGAAAAAGCCAAAGACCATCTGGAACCCTGGTGCACTGAAGCTCCCGGAAACGGCGGCACAGGTCTTCCTGGTTGCTGCCGCTGCAGAGAGCCCGTGGGCAGCACCCCACGAGCGAACTTGAGCTTCGGGACCACAGGGAAGACCAAATTTTCTGCTGCAAGAAAGCAGCCTGGTGAACTCAAGACACAGGCCCACAGGAACAGCTGAAGACCTATAGAGAGGAAAAACTACATGCCCGAAAGCAGAACACTCTGTACCCATAACTGACTGAAGAGAGGAAAACAGGTCTACAGCACTCCTGACACACAGGCTTATAGGACAGTCTAGCCACTGTCAGAAATAGCAGAAAAAAGTAACACTAGAGATAATCTGATGGCGAGAGGCAAGCGCAGGAAACCAAGCAACAGAAACCAAGACTACATGGCACCATCGGAGCCCAATTCTCCCATCAAAACAAACATGGAATATCCAAACACACCAGAAAAGCAAGATCTAGTTTCGAAATCATTTTTGATCATGATGCTGGAGGACTTCAAGAAAGACGTGAAGAACTCCCTTAGAGAACAAGTAGAAGCCTACAGAGAGGAATCGCAAAAATGCCTGAAAGAATTCCAGGAAAACATAAATAAACAAGTAGAAGCCCATAGAGAGGAGACACAAAAATCCCTGAAAGAATTCCAGGAAAATACAATCAAACAGTTGAAGGAATTAAAAATGGAAATAGAAGCAATCAAGAAAGAACACATGGAAACAACCCTGGATATAGAAAACCAAAAGAAGAGACAAGGAGCTGTAGATACAAGCTTCACCAACAGAATACAAGAGATGGAAGAGAGAATCTCAGGAGCAGAAGATTCCATAGAAATCATTGACTCAACTGTCAAAGATAATGTAAAGCGGAAAAAGCTACTGGTCCAAAACATACAGGAAATCCAGGACTCAATGAGAAGATCAAACCTAAGGATAATAGGTACAGAAGAGAGTGAAGACTCCCAGCTCAAAGGACCAGTAAATATCTTCAACAAAATCATAGAAGAAAACTTCCCTAACCTAAAAAAAGAGATACCCATAGACATACAAGAAGCCTACAGAACTCCAAATAGATTGGACTAGAAAAGAAACACCTCCCGTCACATAATTGTCAAAACACCAAACGCACAAAATAAAGAAAGAATATTAAAAGCAGTAAGGGAAAAAGGTCAAGTAACATATAAAGGCAGACCTATCAGAATCACACCAGACTTCTCGCCAGAAACTATGAAGGCCAGAAGATCCTGGACTGATGTCATACAGACCCTAACAGAACACAAATGCCAGCCCAGGTTACTGTATCCAGCAAAACTCTCAATTAACATTGATGGAGAAACCAAGATATTCCATGACAAAACCAAATTTATACAATATCTTTCTACAAATCCAGCACTACAAAGGATAATAAATGGTAAAGCCCAACATAAGGAGGCAAGCTATACCCTAGAAGAAGCCAGAAACTAATCATCTTGGCAACAAAACAAAGAGAATGAAAGCACAGAAACATAACCTCACATCCAAATATGAATATAACGGGAAGCAATAATCACTATTCCTTAATATCTCTCAATATCAATGGCCTCAACTCCCCAATAAAAAGACATAGATTAACAAACTGGATACGCAATGAGGACCCTGCATTCTGCTGCCTACAGGAAACACACCTCAGAGACAAAGAGAGACACTACCTCGGAGTGAAAGGCTGGAAAACAACTTTCCAAGCAAATGGTCAGAAGAAGCAAGCTGGAGTAGCCATTCTAATATCAAATAAAATCAATTTTCAACTAAAAGTCATCAAAAAAGATAAGGAAGGACACTTTATATTCATCAAAGGAAAAATCCACCAAGATGAACTCTCAATCCTAAATATCTATGCCCCAAATACAAGGGCACCTACATATGTAAAAGAAACCTTACTAAAGCTCAAAACACACATTGCACCTCACACAATAATAGTGGGAGATTTCAACACCCCACTCTCATCAATGGACAGAGCATGGAAACAGAAATTAAACAGAGATGTAGACAGACTAAGAGAAGTCATGAGCCAAATGGACTTAACGGATATTTATAGAACATTCTATCCTAAAGCAAAAGGATATACCTTCTTCTCAGCTCCTCATGGTACTTTCTCCAAAATTGACCATATAATTGGTCAGAAAACGGGCCTCAACAGGTACAGAAAGATAGAAATAATCCCATGCGTCCTATCGGACCACAACGGCCTAAAACTGGTCTTCAATAACAATAAGGGAAGAATGCCCACATATACGTGGAAATTGAACAATGCTCTACTCAATGATAACCTGGTCAAGGAAGAAATAAAGAAAGAAATTAAAAACTTTTTAGAATTTAATGAAAATGAAGGTACAACATACTCAAACTTATGGGAAACAATGAAAGCTGTGCTAAGAGGAAAACTCATAGCGCTGAGTGCCTGCAGAAAGAAACAGGAAAGAGCATATGTCAGCAGCTTGACAGCACACCTAAGAGCTCTAGAACAAAAAGAAGCAAATACACCCAGGAGGAGTAGAAGGCAGGAAATAATCAAACTCAGAGCTGAAATCAACCAAGTAGAAACAAAAAGGACCATAGAAAGAATCAACAGAACCAAAAGTTGGTTCTTTGAGAAAATCAACAAGATAGATAAACACTTAGCCAGACTAACGAGAGGACACAGAGAGTGCGTCCAAATTAACAAAATCAGAAATGAAAAGGGAGACATAACTACAGATTCAGAGGAAATTAAAAAATCATCAGATCTTACTATAAAAACCTATATTCAACAAAACTTGAAAATCTTCAGGAAATGGACAAATTCCTAGACAGATACCAGGTATCGAAGTTAAATCAGGAACAGATAAACCAGTTAAACAATCCCATAACTCCTAAGGAAATAGAAGCAGTCATTAAAGGTCTCCCAACCAAAAAGAGCCCAGGTCCAGACGGGTTTAGTGCAGAATTCTATCAAACCTTCATAGAAGACCTCATACCAATATTATCCAAACTATTCCACAAAATTGAAACAGATGGAGCCCTACCGAATTCCTTCTACGAAGCCACAATTACTCTTATACCTAAACCACACAATGACCCAACAAAGAAAGAGAACTTCAGACCAATTTCCGTTATGAATATCGACGCAAAAATACTCAATAAAATTCTGGCAAACCGAATTCAAGAGCGCATCAAAACAATCATCCACCATGATCAAGTAGGCTTCATCCCAGGCATGCAGGGATGGTTTAATATACGGAAAACCATCAACGTAATCCATCATATAAACAAACTGAAAGAACAGAACCACATGATCATTTCATTAGATGCTGAGAAAGCATTTGACAAAATTCAACACCCCTTCATGATAAAAGTCCTGGAAAGAATAGGAATTCAAGGCCCATACCTAAACATAGTAAAAGCCATATACAGCAAACCAGTTGCTAACATTAAACTAAATGGAGAGAAACTTGAAGCAATCCCACTAAAATCAGGGACTAGACAAGGCTGCCCACTCTCTCCCTACTTATTCAATATAGTTCTTGAAGTTCTAGCCAGAGCAATCAGACAACAAAAGGAGATCAAGGGGATACAGATCGGAAAAGAAGAGGTCAAAATATCACTATTTGCAGATGACATGATAGTATATTTAAGTGATCCCAAAAGTTCCACCAGAGAACTACTAAAGCTGATAAACAACTTCAGCAAAGTGGCTGGGTATAAAATTAACTCAAATAAATCAGTTGCCTTCCTCTATACAAAAGAGAAACAAGCCGAGAAAGAAATTAGGGAAACGACACCCTTCATAATAGACCCAAATAATATAAAGTACCTCGGTGTGACTTTAACCAAGCAAGTAAAAGATCTGTACAATAAGAACTTCAAGACACTGAGGAAAGAAATTGAAGAACCTCAGAAGATGGAAAGATCTCCCATGCTCATGGATTGGCAGGATTAATATAGTAAAAATGGCCATTTTACCAAAAGCAATCTACAGATTCAATGCAATCCCCATCAAAATACCAATCCAATTCTTCAAAGAGTTAGACAGAACAATTTGCAAATTCATCTGGAATAACAAAAAACCCAGGATAGCTAAAGCTATCCTCAACAATAAAAGGACTTCAGGGGGAATCACTATCCCTGAACTCAAGCAGTATTACAGAGCAATAGTGATAAAAACTGCATGGTATTGGTACAGAGACAGACAGATAGACCAATGGAATAGAATTGAAGACCCAGAAATGAACCCACACACCTATGGTCACTTGATTTTTGACAAAGGAGCCAAAACCATCCAATGGAAAAAAGATAGCATTTTCAGCAAATGGTGCTGGTTCAACTGGAGGGCAACATGTAGAAGAATGCAGATCGATCCATCCTTATCACCCTGTACAAAGCTGAAGTCCAAGTGGATCAAGGACCTCCACATTAAACCAGACACACTCAAACTAATAGAAGAAAAACTAGGGAAGCATCTGGAACACATGGGCACTGGAAAAAATTTCCTGAACAAAACACCAATGGCTTATGCTCTAAGATCAAGAATCGACAAATGGGATCTCATAAAACTGCAAAGCTTCTGTAAGGCAAAGGACACTGTGGTTAGGACAAAACGGCAACCAACAGATTGGGAAAAGATCTTTACCAATCCTACAACAGATAGAGGCCTTATATCCAAAATATACAAAGAACTCAAGAAGTTAGACTGCAGGGAAACAAATAACCCTATTAAAAAATGGGGTTCAGAGCTAAACAAAGAATTCACAGCTGAGGAATGCCAAATGGCTGAGAAACACCTAAAGAAATGTTCAACATCTTTAGTCATAAGGGAAATGCAAATCAAAACAACCCTGAGATTTCACCTCACACCAGTGAGAATGGCTAAGATCAAAAACTCAGGTGACAGCAGATGCTGGCGAGGATGTAGAGAAAGAGGAATACTCCTCCATTGTTGGTGGGATTGCAGACTGGTAAAACTATTCTGGAAATCAGTCTGGAGGTTCCTCAGAAAATTGGACATTGAACTGCCTGAGGATCCAGCTATACCTCTCTTGGGCATATACCCAAAAGATGCCTCAACATATAAAAGAGACACGTGCTCCACTATGTTCATCGCAGCCTTATTTATAATAGCCAGAAACTGGAAAGAACCCAGATCCCCTTCAACAGAGGAGTGGATACAGAAAATGTGGTACATCTACACAATGGAATATTACTCAGCTATCAAAAACAACGAGTTTATGAAATTCGTAGGCAAATGGTTGGAACTGGAAAATATCATCCTGAGTGAGCTAACCCAATCACAGAAAGACATACATGGTATGCACTCATTGATAAGTGGCTATTAGCCCAAATGCTTGAATTACCCTAGATCCCTAGAACAAACGAAACTCAAGACGGATGATCAAAATGTGAATGCTTCACTCCTTCTTTAAATGAGGAAAAAGAATACCCTTGGCAGGGAAGGGAGAGGCAAAGATTAAAACAGAGACTGAAGGAAAACCCATTCAGAGCCTGCCCCACATGTGGCCCATACATATACAGCCACCCAATTAGACAAGATGGATGAAGCAAAGAAGTGCAGACCGACAGGAGCCGGATGTAGATCGTTCCTGAGAGACACAGCCAGAATACAGCAAATACAGAGGCGAATGCCAGCAGCAAACCACTGAACTGAGAATAGGTCCCCCGTTGAAGGAATCAGAGAAAGAACTGGAAGAGCTTGAAGGGGCTCGAGACCCCATATGTACAACAATGCCAAGCAACCAGAGCTTCCAGGGACTAAGCCACTACCTAATGACTATACATGGACAGACCCTGGACTCTGACCTCATAGGTAGCAATGAATATCCTAGTAAGAGCACCAGTGGAAGGGGAAGCCCTGGGTCCTGCTAAGACTGAACCCCCAGTGAACTAGACTATGGGGGGAGGTCGGCAATGGGGGGATGGTTGGGAGGGGAACACCCATAAGGAAGGGGAGGGGGGAGGGGGATGTTTGTCCGGAAACCGGGAAAGGGAATAACACTTGAAATGTATATAAGAAATACTCAAGTTAATAAAAAAAATTGTTTACAACAAATAAAATCACAAAAAAGAGTCTTGATTTGTGTTTGCATTTTTCTCATTATTTATACTACTGAATATACTACTTTATAATTTTTCCAAGTTTCATATGTTGTAGAGAAGGACAATTCATCAGCCAAAACAATTAGCTTTCCAGGATTTCTTCCAAATGTATTAAAATTTTAAAAACTTTAAATGCATAAGTAAAAGTACTCTAACAGACATGCCTGTCATTTTACTCAAACAATTATATTTCAACAAAAGTATTGATTTCAACTTTATATAAAACTCTAAAGATCTTTACCTTTCAGAATCTTGGGTATTTAAAAAATATAAAAGTTATTAATTTCATTAAAAAAAAGCCAAGTACCTTATGTATTGGGTTTACAACTGCTGTTTTCATCCCAAGTCTTTTATACTTACAGGGCTAAATATTGTAAGAAATAAATATCATAAATTATCAATATTGGCATTAGATTCTCCCGTTGCTCTGAGAAAATACATGACAAGAGTCACAAGGTAGAAAAGGGTCATTTTGGCTAGTGATTGCAGGGTACAGTACAACATGGCAGGGACAATGTGGCAGCAGGAGTTTGAGGCAGCTGGTCATATGGTGTCTGTAGCCAGTAATCCCAGGAAGATGATTGCTGCCGCTGAACAGGTTTTCTCCTTTTTAATTCAGTCTGGGAGCCCAGCCCATAGCATGGTACTGCCCATATTCAGGGTGTGGCATTCCCGTTAAACCTCACTGGAAACACAGAAAAGTATGAATGCGCTTCCTATTTGTTCTAAATCCACCAAGTCCATAAGCAAGATTAGTATAAGGATTCAGGCAGTTTTGAAAGCATGTCTGTAATTGGAAGGTAAAAGTGGTAGCATGGGTATGGGAAAAGTTGCAGATGAGAGAGTCAGGTATATGTTTTCTTTATGTTCAGCTATGGAATTTTCAGTCACTAAGTTGTTAAAAGTATTGCCATCACAGTTGGGAGAGTGTTTCATTCAAATGTGACATATATGTTAAGAAATGGTGCTGTTGAATTTTTTTAAATACATTTTCATAATTCACACAAATTATCTCTTTAACGTGTTAATTAAACAGATCATGAATTTAGGTAGGCAATGTAATCCCATCTAACATAAAACACTTTATGATGGCTTTGTGCTACTAGTGTGAAGAATGTTGTGTACATGATAAATGATGAAATACTCTGTGACTTGATTTCTGTACTGTAAACACAGTGTTGTAGGAATTTTGTTTGGCAAAGCGGGTTGAAAAGCAACCCATCTTGTTCTGTTCTTTGGAAGAGTGTAAATGCTATCAAAATATACTACTAATGAAATTAAACCTAAAACACAACTTTAATTTCATCAGCTACTAATTCTGAATCGATAGTATTTATCACATTTACTGTTTATGGATATTTGTTTGTGAGTTTTCCACTTTCTGTATTTACTACCAGTTATCCACATTTATTTGGACAGAAAATCATGTTTCCTTCCAATTTGCTTTCCGATTAGACATAGAATTGGATGCTCTAAGTCCTCATCGTTTCTCTGTTTCTTGGGTGGAGTTAGCCTTGGCTCACTCGAACAATACATTCTTTATTGGAGGAGATGCCTGAGGATCCTAAACCTAAACTTGCCTTGGGGGACAGTTAGGGCGTTGAATTTGGAGTGGGTGGGAGGAGTGGGAGCATCCTCATAATAGCAGAGGGAGTGGGAGAGGGTATAGGAGAGGAGAGAAAGGGAATAACATTTGAAATGTAAATAGATAAAATATCAAAAAAAATTTAAAAAGAACATCATTGAAAACATACAGATTTCAATAGCCAAGGAAGAGAGGAAAGAAGTGATGCTGCTTCACCCATCTCTGTTCAACTCTCTGCTTTTTACCAAGTGGATGTGCACCAAATCTAAAGATAGAAAGGGGGAGGCAGACATTCCTAGAATGTCTATATTTCCTCCTGAGGTCCAGAAATTACTTTTGTGATATTTCAGATTCTTCAGAACTCTTTGAAGTCGACTCATTCCAGTTCTTAAGAGATATATAAGGATATGATTCCATGATAAATATGGAAGCAGGAAAAAATTTTAAAAAATCCAAAATGACTTTGTGAAATAAGACCAATGTTGGAAAATGAGCATCCCTGATTTCAAAGCTTCTTTAAAAGTAATCAAACACATACATGTGTCAGGACAAGTGACCATAAAATAAATACTGGTAACTGCTTTCCAGTGAACAGATTAAGAATGATCACAAACCTACCAAGATACACAAAAATGAAGCATGATAAACACTTTATACTATATATAAATTTTCTTTCAAAATACGGGTATAAATATATGACCCCAAATTATAAAACTTCTTATAAAAAATTAAGTAGACAAAAGTATTTATAACATTAGTGAGGAAAATAATTCTTAGCTGTGATGTAAACAACACACTCGATAAAACAACTGGTTAATTTCAACCACATTAAAAGTTAACTCCCACCACTTTTCAAATGATATTTGTTTTCATTACATTTCTATTGCTATAAATAAACACCATGACTAAGGCAACTTAGAGAAGAAAGGGTTTATTGGAGATTTGCTTACGATTTCTGATGGTTAGGATCCATGTCCATCATGTTAGGGATCATGAAAAGAGACAAGCAGGCATGGAGGTTCCTCACCTAAGTATCCATGGAACTTTCAAAACGCAATCTTTCACATATGTCAGAAAAACTTATCATCAAATCTTTTTTATTGGATATTTTATTTATTTACATTCCCAATGCTATCTCCTTTCCCAGTTTCCCCTCTGGAAATCCCCATCCCATCTTCCCTCCCCCTGCTTCTATGAGGGTGCTCCCACTCCCACCTCCTTGCCCTGGCCTTCCCCTGCACTGGGGCATCGAGCGTTCACAGGGCCAAAGGCCTCTCCTTCCACTGATGTCAGACAAGGCCATCCTCTGTGACACATGCTACTGGAGCCATGGGTCCCTTCATGTGTACTCTTTGGTTTTGTAAGAATATACTGTGGAACTCAGGAATCAATTAAAATAAATTAAAACATCAGGGTTGGGGATTTTAGCTCAATGGTAGAGTGGCCTAACAAATGCAAGGCCCTGGGTTCAGACCTCACCTCCGGAAAAAAAAATAGACAAATAGAAAAATCAGAGTATTTTGGAGACCTGCTTTTTTCTGAATGGAAAGAGAATGAGAATGGATCAAATAGAGAAGTAGAGGGTTGGGGGGGGGTGGAGGAAGTACTGAGAGGAGAAACTATGATCAAAATGTATCGTGTGAGAGAAGAATCTATTTTCAATTTAAAAAATTATAGTACACCTAACATCTAAATACCATAAATAAATATCAAAGAATGCATAAATACACGCAGATATTAATCAAGTGGCCAGTATCTGTTTGAAACTGATTGCGTTTTTGACAGTTAGTATGATGGTAATTACCATGTGAGTTTGCATTTGTTCTAGATTAACTTAATTAACGAGAGCTATTCACTAATACTTGCTGCAAACAACCATTTATAATGATGGTTTTTAAGAATTCATAGCCTTAATCTTGTCATTAATTCTTTAAATATATAAGATTTGATTAATAAACCCTGGGTACTGATTGAGCTATCTACTTGTATATGGATTTACGTTTCAGAAACTCATTGTAATTCTGCAGCATCATTAACCCTAATGGCCAGTGTTGAGAGTGCAGATTTTGTCAATATATTGGCCACCAACATTAGCATAGTAAACTCAGGTTCCTGCAGGCTTAAGTGACCTAGTTTTGTTTTGACGAAATGAAAAGATATTTAACGTGCTGTAATTATGATTTATAAGAACAATGTTTGAGATATTAAAGACAAAAATGCCTTTATCTCTGAGAGACAAATACTGAAAATGTTCTGAACTGTAGTGTATATACATTGCCATTATCAGGAGTTTCTTCTTTTTTATAAATAAATTTAAACATCAACTGCATGATAGGAAACTAGGAAATATCTTTATTTTAGAAAATGAGCAAATTTCAAGATGCATGTATGGTTCAGAGATAAATATTCAGAGATGAGGGCTGGGATTTGATCTGAGCACAAAATAAAAACAGCCACATTGACAAACAAGGAAAAAGTCATGATTTTAAGAACTGGAACGTGTTGGGGATTATTTATGCTTGTTACCTTAATGTGTTTATTCCCCATCATCGTGACAAATTCCAGAGAAAAACAAAAGGAATATTTATTTTAGCCTACTCTTTCCAAGGTTGCAGAGAGACCATGGCAGAGCAAAACAGCTTTCAGGATGGAGTAGCGAGCATAGATGCCTCTACTAGCTGCCTGTCTCCTGTGTCCACCTTGTACCTCCCTTGGAATGCTGCTGTCTGCATCCAGGCAGTCTTGCCCCTGAGTTGATCTTCTCTATGTACCCCTTACGCATGCACTCCCACAGAGGCTTCTTAAACCTGTTATGGTGATCCTGAGTGTTAACTGGGATCACATGTCATCAATGCCACATCAGGGCTAGAAAGCCCAGAGGATTTTTTTCTCTTTGTTATTACTCCAAAGTATATATTTTCTTTGTTCAAGTTTTATAAAATAGAAAAAAAAGTCTCAAAACCGCAATTTCAAAAGTCTCAAAGAAAAGAACTCCTATGAATACATAAGAAATCCATAAAAATATATTTTTAAATTAAGAGAAATAATTCAATGATATATCAGAAAAATGAAAAGTATTGTTTTTTTTCTAATTCCTTCCATAACACTACAAGGTAAGCAATCTTCTAGCCAGGACCAGCAGGTCATTCTTCAGTGATAGTGTCCTGAGTAGCAAGATCTAGGGGATCAAAGATAAAGAAGACAGAACGAGTAGGATGAGGAGGTCATGCACAAGCTATAACTTGTGCCAAGCAACCTTATGAAGTTCAGAATCTTATATACTATTTGTGGAAAAAGAATAGAACACAGTCAGCAAAATGGGACAAAGTGACAAGCAACTAATCAAAGAGAACAGAACATACCTCAAGGACATCAGAGATCAGAGACTTAACATAGAACAGCATTGGGACTGACAGAGTCCTTTCAGGGATATTGGTCAAGTTCCAAGCTACCAAAACCTTACCTCCTTCACTTCTCTAGCCTCAGCCCCAGACCAGATCTTGCCAAGTCTGCCTAGAAGTAGGTTCCTTTTATTCTTCCTTCAGAGACTCTGAGAAAGTCACAGATCAGCCTATGTCTCAACAATCTTCATTTTTGGTAGGCGAAAGAAATGAAAATTCATTCCTGATACAAGATGCTCTCTAAAGTAAAGTTAAACCCTTAATTTTGTACTAAAGCTTCATTATTTGGATATAAGTCACTTCCATTCCTTGTTTAGATTTGTATTTTGATACCTTTCTTGGATACTACTACAAAGTCTGCAAATATTTCACAAGGACTGAATATTATCCAGCAGAGTTTCTAGCTTCAGAAAACTTAGCTTGACTGGCAGGTAAGACAATCAGTGAAAGCATGCAGACTTCAATGAACAACAAGTCAGGGATAAAGATAGCCATGATGCTTCATTCATCTAGGATGAACTCCATGCTTTTCACCAAGTGCATGTTCAATAGGCATCTGCTAAATAAAAAACCCTTTTATTGTAGAATGATGTCTTATCTCAATAATAAAATAAGCTTTACCTAAAGATACTTACATTGATTCAGCATAAGCAGAATATACAGTACAAAACACTTTCGGTCATGAGATCATGAATCCATAAGCTGTAATTTTATCCATAAATTTTACCATTCAGAAAAAGTATTTGAGTTGACTTGTTCAGGGGGAAGTTATGAATTGTCTTGAAACAAGAGATCTCTGGGCAAAGCACTCTTGCAATTTCACTATTAATTATATAAGTCTCTGAAAAGCCACTTGCCGATTGAAAAGAAATAAACTGACCTGGAACTTGAAGCTATTTTTAATTGTAAGGTATCGGACCTAGAAACAGACCCAAGTACAAGATATAAATCTACAGTTCCCAATAGTCTTGCTTTCAGAATAACAGGAATATACCTGCTCATCAAACAGTAGGAATGGATGTTCTCACAAGGCATGACAAATACAGAGGCAGATGCTTGAAGCCAACCATTGAACTGAGATCAGGGTCCCCAGTGAAAGAGTTAGAGAAAGGACTGAAGGAGCTGAAGGGGTTTGCCATCCCATAAGAACAACAATACCAACTAACCAGAGCTCCCAGGGAATAATCCACCATCCAAAGAGTACACATGGACAGACCCATGGCGCTAGCTGCATATGTAGCAGAGGATGGCCTTGTTGTATATTAGTGGGAAGAGAAGCCCTTGGTTGCCATGGCTTGATCCCCCAGTGCAGGAGAATGTCATGGCAAGGAGATGGGAAGGGGTGAGTGGGTAGAGAAACACCCTCATAGAAGAAAGAGGAAGAGGGATTAGATGGGGGCTTATGGACAGGAAAACAGGAAAGGGTATAATATTTGAAGTGTAAATAAAAAAATCCAATAAAATAAATTTTTAAAAGGGGTGGCTGTTAAAATGAACTTAGAGCTAAGTTCACTCTCTATGCAGTATATTTAGGGTCTTATGTCAATCTGCATGGTTTAATGTCACTACAAAAATTATTTCAAGGCATCTTGGATTTTAAAGACTGAAGTTTTGCAAGGATTACATCTATTTGATTATCTGAGCCCATCACTCAAAAACAAAATTTAAAAATTAGTTGATAATGGCTTCTTCTTTTTTCTAACTGATATGATACTGATCCTCTGGGATCTATAAACTTTCTGTCACCAACTCTGTTTTGTCCTCTGAGCCTCAGTTGTAGAGAATATTGTAGATATACCTGTACAAATTGGACATCTCAAATTCAATTTTTTTTTGTCATTTTGACCAGTTCTAGATGTGTATCTGTTGCAAAGAAATGCTTCTTTGATGGGAGATGAGAGCTATACTTATTCTTGGGAATAAGGGAAAGTATTTAGAATACAGTTAGAAATTATGTTGATTTAAAAAAATAAAGTATTAGCTTCTAATCTAGTTATGCTGGTAATTGTTCAGGTTCCCTCTCCATAAATTAAATATCTCTCATTTGAATGTTATTTTTCAAAAAAATCACAGGAACACACAATATATTGCTAAATAGCAGATATTTCAGACAACAAAACAAATGCCTCTCAATTCTAGTCCCTTGGTCCTGTGGAAGCTAGATGAACCAGGGCAGGGGAATGCCAGGGCACTGAGGCACGAGTGGGTGGGTAGCACCCTTATAGAGGTAGGGGGATGAGGGAGGGGACTAGGGGTTTGTGGAGGGGAAACTGGGAAAGGAAATAAGATGGAAATATACATAAATAAAATAATCAATAAAAATGAGAAAAAGAAAAGTGATCTGACCAATGAATATAGTATAATCAAGAAGAAGATGACTTATTGATTCTGAGCATATCAGCAATACATAAAGGACATAACTAACTGGTTACAGAAACATAACTAACACAAATGAGTAAACATAGTACCAATAAATTTATGTTCTTATGAGCCCATATGTTCTGGAGAAAAAATGATATTGCTCATATTAAACTGAATAATATGATTGAATCAAAACAAATGATAGTTTTGGTACAGGCTATATGAATTAAATTATTATAGATCGTTATATATATTTTTTTGTTTTGAACATAAAAATTAGATATGTACTATTCATTAAATCCCTCTCAATAACAAAAACAAAATGTCTCATCCCCAATTCACATGATTGAATAAAAATTATAAAATACATTATTTTATTACATAGCTACAGTTGAAAAATTGGTATAATAACCATACATGAACTCATTCACTCATTGAAATAGTAGGTATTTAAAACATATTATGAATACAATGGTGTGTTAGCCACTGAATTTCCAAAAGAACTTGTGGCTTAAATGTTGTTTATTTAGCGTGAAAGTGATTTTCCAAAGTAGCAACTAAAATAAGAATACAAAGTATTTGAATAATTAAAAAAGAAATTGAAAGATCCAATTTTATAGACAATTTTAATGCCTTAATAGCTATTGCATAACTACTCTTACATGTTTATTGACTGAATGAACTGCCAAGTGTTTTTGTAGTTCAAAATTATAAACTTTGACAAATGCAAAAGGTCATTAGCCGCATTAAAACTCCCTAGATCCAAAGCAAAATGTGTTCTCAATGGGATATTAATTAATTTCAGAGACAAACATTTCTGTTGATTACCCTTGAGCAAGACATAAATGCTACAGGACCAGCAATGCTGAGGAAGTTATGAGCTGTTTTTGAAATAAAAGAGCTGAAATGGACTGGCTTTTCATTTTCTTTCTAGAAAAAAAAAAGCACATGAAAGCATCTCATACTTCTTATTTTCTTAAAAATCATAGAAGGACTCTTATAAACATCAATTGTAGAAATTCTATCTTCATAACTTCTTTTAAGGAAAAATTGAGGAAATGCATGAAGAAATTTTGCAGAAGAGTCCTTGAAAATTAGTTCACAATACATGGACATAACCCATCCACTGAACTGAGCAATGGCCTCCAACAAGGCTCATGTATGAGGCTCTCTATCAGATTTAATATACGATGTATGTAGAACTTATAATAATCATGACTGTGTATCTATAATGATGACTAAAAGTCTAGACGCATTATCCTAAATGTCTTTTGGTTTTAGTTATCTAAATATTTAAATCTCAAATTTTGATTTAATATGATTTCTCCTGTGTAACTATTAGAAAAACATCTGTTGCACCATTTTTTAAATTAATTACTCTATTTATTTTCATTCTAGAGGTTGCTCCCCTCCAAGTTCCCTTTCCCAGAATTATTTACACCATCCCCCATCTCCATCCCCCTTTCCTTTTGCCCCTGAGGGGATTGTCCCCCTCCCATATCTCCACCTACATCCAGGTCTTTTTCCCTTCTCTGAGGCATTAAATCTCTACAGGATTAGAGCACATCCTTTCCCATTGAGGACAGACAAGGCAGTCCTCTGCTACATATGTGCCAGGAATCACAGACCAACCCACCTATACACTTTGGTTGGAAGCTCAGTTTCTGGAAGACCCCAGGAGTCCAGGTTAGTTGACACTGTTAGTCTCCTATGGGGTTGCCAGCCTCTTCAGCTCTTTCAGTCCTTCCCCTAAAGCTTCTATAGGGGATCCCTGACTTCAGTCCAATAGTTGACTATTAAGTATCTGAATATGTCTCACTCAGCTGCTTGCTGGTAGAGCCTCTCAAGGATAGCCATGCTAGGTTGCACCAAATTTTTAAAAACTCAAGACTTGAAACCTGTGTAAATAAGTTAGTTAGCAAAGCACTTGATTTTCAAGCATGACAACTTGAATTCCACTCCCAGAACCCACTGAAAAATCTGGGTAACATAGTCTATGTTTTTCTTCTTAGCGCTTAAGAGGATCTGGATAATGGACATTCCTTGGAACTCCCTGGCCAGTCAGTCTACTTATTTTGGTGAGCTCAGACCAATAAGAAACCCTGTCTAAAAAATAAAGTGAATAATATTCATGATGAATAACATTTAAGTCTGTCATTGGCCTTCCAAACACATGTACATACATTTGTGTACATGCTCATATATGCGCGCGCACGCACACACACACACACACACACATAGACCGCATATATGTATGCATTCACACCTATGTATATACAAACATGTTTTTTAAGCTAAAAAACTTAATATTAACCTTTTGAAGTATTTTAGCATTAAGTACTTTAATCTCCTCCCATCTGTCTTAGTTGGAGTTTCTGTTGCTGTGATAAACACAATGACAAAAGCAATTTAAGCAAGAAAGGATTGATATCATCTTACAGCTTATATCTCATTGCTGAGGGCTGTCTGGGCAGAGACTTAAGACAGGAACGTAAGGACAGGATATGAAGCAGATGACAGGAAAGAACCCTGTATATTGACTTCCTCAGTCTACTTTGTTATAGGACACAGGTTGACCCCACACACAAAGGGTGCAGCCCTCTTATATCAATCACTAGTTAAGAAGATGTCCTAGCTTAATTTTATAGGAGTTATTTTGTAAACTGGGAGTCCCTTTTCCCAAATGACTGTGGCTTGTGTCAAGTTGACATAAACCTAATCAAGCTGCCATCGGGTTAAGTCTTAGTGTGTCTAGCTAGCTCGTTCTGTATAACTGATACGAACACTGGTCTTTCATGCCTTTTTCCTGACTTCTGTCTTCATGCTTTTATACTCTCTACCATGCAGCCCAGAGACATCTCATGGAAGTCCTCAGGAAATTGACCTAAATCTCGAAATCTCATTTTTTTAAAAAATGAAAGCATTAAAGCATGAAGATTTATCTTCTTGCTTTAACCTTTGGAGTTTCATTACACTGTAGGATGTTCTAGGAATACTTCCTTGTAGAACACTCTCAGCCCGAGTTACTTCAATATGTGCCTTCATTTCCATAAAATAAAATCGATTTACTGCTTTCTACAAGTCAAGAGTATACTCATTAGACACACTGGCCATCCATTCTCCCCTCTGACCCAAAATTCCTTCAGCATTGCCCTCATAATGAATATGTGTTAGTTTATCTCAGTATTTCTCTTGTAGTGGTTTTCTTTTTTCTTTTTTTTTTCTTTTGTCGGAGCTGGGGACCGAACTCAGGGCCTGACGCTTGCTAGGCAAGCGCTCTACCACTGAGCTAAATCCAAAACCCCTCTTGTAGTGGTTTTCATGGAACTTCACAAGCCATTCTGATGTCACCTCAACTCCTGTACTTGGTATACTTCCAACATAAATTGAAATATAAAGAAAAGGAAGAATGATCTGGGCCATGGGTTGACACTATTGATATTGATGTGGCTAGCATGTAGAAGGTATCAATGGAGGGAGGCAAAAATAATGCAAGTGGTATCTGCGAGACCCTTAAAGTGAGATACCCTTTAAAGTTGCACATCCTGGGTTTTCAGATATATAAATAATTTGTTTGGTTTTCTTCTTTAAGCTGAGCTTTGTTGTTCTCTGGGATGTGTGATCAAAAGACATCAAGAAAATAAAGACCAGGAATTGTTCTACATTCTCTATTTTAGTTTTTTTTTTTCTGTTTTAAAGTTTTTTCAAATGTCCAAAACAATTTCTATATTCTATGTCATTTTCTATATTTACTGGCTAAAATGTATGATCAGTTTCTGAATATTTAAATTTGTTCTTCCAAAAATATATAAATTCATCATAATGTTCAAAGTCCTGTGTAAGATATTCTAAAGGCAAATGACTAATTCAATCTGTCATACAATCCATCTATATTTCTGCATTGGGTTCAGCACTTGGCAGGAACTGCCTCATGATAAATTGCCATCAAGCCACAAAAGAAGAATGATATTTTACCTGAAAATCATCACAGGATTACAACTGGCCACACATTCTGCATCCCTTCAAATCTTCCTGCCTCAATTCATACTGTAGCTACCAGGTCCCAAGCTCCCTTTTCTCCACTTTGGTTTGGGAGCCTCTGTCCTCTTGCTGGGCTTTTCTGATATTCCAGGGTGAGGTGCCTGAAGGAGCTTATTTATCATTAGAAGAAAAATTTCAAAGTGCAGGTGATTTGATAAGACCTAGCAGTGGTGTTGAAAGCAGTACTGAGACAGTTCATGCCATGATCCTTCGAAATCAACTCCAGCCTTACAAGGTCATGTCAGATGAAGACCATTGAAACTACCTTCAACTATTATTTGACAAAAACTAATTTCAATTTTTACAAATGATACTGGATGTTTTTCCAAAGTCAACTGGTATCTATGAACCTCTAGAAATATCCAATGACTCAATAATGCCATAAGTGCTTTTTGTTTAGTTTGTGTTAATTTAAGTTGTAGTAGGATTTAAGCTTATTACTTTAACATCTGAATCCACAAGAGTCAAGATATAGCAGCAGGTTACATCATAATTCATTGGTATACGAGAAGCTTGTAAAAGAACTTTGAGTGCTGAAATGTTAAATTCTCCTGCTATTTCAATGTAAATGCCCCATCAATAGAAAACCTATTGTGCTTAGTCACCAGACTATTTTTTATTTCCTAACACAAACACTTGTATATCTTCATTAGTAATTGTTCTTACTGTTGATATAAAATGTTTAATGAAATCAACATAAGAGAATAGATTCTGGCTCATAAATTCAGTGGGCCTCAACCTATTTTGGTATGGTGGGTGGGAGGTCCACAGTGGCAGCTGGAATTTGTGGAATGGCTTGTGCACAGGTCAGTAGATCAGAAAGCAGAGAACTCTAGACCAGGCATTCAAAGTCCTGGTTCTGTGTCTGTTTCCTATGTGTTATATCCCCAAAATCCTATAACCTTATAAAATAATATCAAGTATTAGGCAACAAGAATACATCCATTTCTAGAAGATATTTCAAACTCAAACCACAAGAATGCCTATGAATTCTCTGGTAAATTATTGTAATGAAGTATCCTTGATTAGATTTTAGTTACTTTGGAGGTTCATTTTTAATTCAATGCTGTATGGGCTTAAATGTTAGCACAGGTTTCTATGTAAAACTTTAACTCAACAGTGAGTAGCATTCTACATATGCTTGTGAAAAAATACTCTAATATGAATCATTGTCAATTTATTCAGCCCATATAACCTTATGATAGTTTCTTTTTTCAACTGGATATTTCATTTACATGTCAAATATTATTAACTTTCCCAGTTTCCTGACCATAAGCCCTCTATCTCCTCTCCCTCCCCTTCTTCTATAAGGGTATTCCCCTCCTCAACCATCCCCTTTTTCCCCGTCCCGATATTCCCCTAAACTGGGGAATCCAGCCTCGGCAGGACTAAGAGATTCTCCTTCCATTGGTGCCCAACAAGGTCATACTCTGCTACATATGCAGCTGGAGCCATGAGACAGTTCATGTATAGTTTTTTTTTAATCTTTATTAACTTGAGTATTTCTTTTTTTTATTACTTTTTTATTAACTTAAGTATTTCTTATTTACATTTCGAGTGTTATTCCCTTTCCCGGTTTCTGGGCAAACATCCCCCTAATCCCTCCCCCTCCCCTTTTTAAGAGTGTTCCCCTCCCCATCCTATCTCCATTGCCGCCCTCCCCCCAACAATCACGTTCACTGGGGGTTCAGTCTTAGCAGGACCAAGGGCTTCCCCTTCCACTGGTGATCTTACTAGGATATTCATTGCTACCTATGAGGTCAGAGTCCAGGGTCAGTCCATGTATAGTCTTTAAGTAGTGGCTTAGTCCCTGGAAGCTCTGGTTGCTTGGCATTGTTGTTCATAAGGGGTCTCGAGCCCCTTCAAGCTCTTCCAGTTCTTTCTCTGATTCCTTCAACGGGGGTCCTATTCTCAGCTCAGTGGTTTGCTGCTGGCATTCGCCTCTGTATTTGCTGTATTCTGGCTGTGTCTCTCAGGAGAGATCTACATCCGGCTCCTGTCGGCCTGCACTTCTTTTTTTTTTAAGATTTATTTATTTATTTGTTTATTTGCTTATTTATTTACTTAATGTGAGTACACTGTAGCTGGTTTCAGACACACCAGAAGAGGGCATCTGATCCCATTACAGATGGTTGTGAGCCACCATGTGGTTGCTGGGAATTGAACTCAGGACCTCTGGAAGAGCAGTCAGTGCTCTTAACCTCTGAGCCATCTCTCCAGCCCCGGCCTGCACTTCTTTGCTTCATCCATCTTGTCTAATGGGTGGCTGTATATGTATGGGCCACATGTGGGGCAGGCTCTGAATGGGTGTTCCTTCTGTCTCTGTTTTAATCTTTGCCTCTCTATTCCCTGCCAAGGGTATTCTTGTTCCCCTTTTAAAGAAGGAGTGAAGCATTCACATTTTGATCATCCATCTTGAGTTTCATGTGTTCTAGGCATGTAGGGTAATTCAAGAATTTGGGCTAATAGCCACTTATCAATGAGTGCATACCATGTGTGTTTTTCTGTGATTGGGTTACCTCACTCAGGATGATATTTTCCAGTTCCAACCATTTGCCTATGAATTTCATAAAGTCATTGTTTTTGATAGCTGAGTAACATTCCATTGTGTAAATGTACCACATTTTCTGTATCCATTCCTCTGTTGAAGGGCATCTGGGTTCTTTCCAGCTTCTGGCTATTATAAATAAGGCTGCTATGAACATAGTGGAGCACGTGTCTTTTTTATATGTTGGGGCATCTTTTGGGTATATGCCCAAGAGAGGTATAGCTGGATCCTCAGGCAGTTCAATGTCCAATTTTCTGAGGAACCTCCAGACTGATTTACAGAATGGTTTTACCTGTCTGCAATCCCACCAACAATGGAGGGGTATTCCTCTTTCTCCACATCCTTGCCAGCATCTGTTGTCACCTGAGTTTTTGATCTTAGCCATTCTCACTGGTGTGAGGTGAAATCTCAGGGTTGTTTTGATTTGCATTTCCCTTATGACTAAAGATGTTGAACATTTCTTTAGGTGTTTCTCAGCCATTCGGCATTCCTCAGCTGTGAATTCTTTGTTTAGCTCTGAACCCCATTTTTAATAGGGTTATTTGTCTCCCTGCAGTCTAACTTCTTGAGTTCTTTGTATATTTTGGATATAAGGCCTCTATCTGTTGTAGGATTGGTAAAGATCTTTTCCCAATCTGTTGGTTGCCTTTTTGTCCTAACCCCAGTGTCCTTTGCCTTACAGAAGCTTTGCAGTTTTATGAGATCCCATTTGTCAATTCTTGATCTTAGAGCATAAGCCATTGGTGTTTTGTTCAGGAAATTTTTTTCCAGTGCCCATGCGTTCGAGATGCTGCCCTAGTTTTTCTTCTATTAGTTTGAGTGTATCTGGTTTGATGTAGAGGTCCTTGATCCACTTGGACTTAAGCTTTGTACAGGGTGATAAGCATGGATCAATCTGCATTCTTCTACATGTTGACCAACTTGAGTATTTCTTATTCACATTTCGATTGTTATTCCCCTTCCCGTTTTCCGGGTCAACATCCCCCTAACCCCTCCCCCTCCCCTTCCATCCTCCCCCCATTACCACCCTCCCCCACTAGGTGTTCATTCTTGGCAGGACCAAGGGCTTCCCCTTCCACTGGTGCTCTTACTAGGATATTCATTGCTACCTATGAGGTCAGAGTCCAGGGTCAGTCCATGTATAGTCTTTATGTAGTGGCTTAGTCCCTGGAAGCTCTGGTTGCTTGGCATTGTTGTTCTTATGGTGTTGCATGTCCCTTCAGCTCTTTCAATTCTTTCTCTAATTCCACTAATGGGGATCCTGCTCTTAGTTCAATGGTTTGCTGCTGGCATTTGCCTCTGTATTTGACATGCTTCGACTGTGTCTCTCAGGAGACAGCTATATCTGGCTCCAGTCAGCATGCATTTCTTAAAGTCATCAATCTTATCTAGTTTAGGTAGCTGTGTATATATGGACTATATACCAATGTGGGGCAGGCTCTGAATGGCCATTTCTTCAATTTCTGCTCCAAATTTTGCCACAATATCTCCTCCTATGAATATATTTGTTCCCCCTTTTTAGAAGAAGTGAAGCAATCACACTTTGGTCATCCTTCCTCTTGAGCTTCATGTGGTCTGTGGATTATATCTTGGGTAATTAGTGCTTTTGGACCAATACCCATTTATCAGTGAGTACACAACATGTGTGTTTTTCTGTGATTGCGTTACCTCACTCAGGATGATATTTTCTAGTTCAATCCATTTGCCTATGAATTTCATGAAGTCATTGTTTTTGATAGCTGAGTAATATTCCACTGTGTAGTACACATGTACCACATTTTCTGTATCCATTCCTCTATTGAAGGGCATCTGGGTTCTCTCCAGCTTCTGGCTATTATAACCAAGGCTGCTATGAACAGAGTGGAGCATGTGTCTTTGTTGTATGTTGGAGCACCTTTTGGGTATATGCCCAGTAGAAATATAGCTGGGTCCTCAAGTAGTGGAATGTCCAATTTTCTGAGCAACCTTCACACTGATATTTTCAAAGAATCCTCCTTCTTCATATCTTCTGTGGGCTCCATAGACTAGCATGATGAAATGGAATCAGCAATGCCCAATCATCCCAGGAAATTTCATTCTACACCAGGATGTGCTAACCATAAGACACTTTTAACCATTTAAATTACATCTGACACTTCACACTTTGTTTAGGAAGAGAAAGAGTCACATGGTTGCTGACAATAATTATGAAAAAAAGGACTTGAATCACATTTGAAAAATATACATTATTTATAGTTACCATGCAAACCAAGAACAATGATAGCCTTGTTGATACTATGTCATTTTTTTACCTTGTTATACCAGTGTACTATGGTCTTTTTCATAAGGCTCAAAAATATGGATAGAGGCATTGAGCAAAGACAGGAAATATATTTAACTTGCACAAAGATAACTGCTTGATACACACACACATTCACACACACACACACACACCGAGAGAGAGAGAGAGAGAGAGAGAGAGAGAGAGAGAGTTTATATTTTAAGTATCTAAGTTGGTTCCTTCCACTTCTACAAAATTCTATGAACTATGTTAAATGTTTACTATTTGTTCTTTTATGTATTTCAAATGTGATATAATACATAGCTTGTAGATGAAGAAATTAGGGTCTAGATAATGAATATATCTTAAATCATGAGAAGTTTGAACTGAAGTCACAGTTTTGATTAATATTTTCCCTCTGGAGGAAGATTTCAAGGGATGTAAAAAAATAAAAATGGTAATGGAATAAATATAATTGAGAAGTAGAAGAGTAACTAATTGGAGAAAGAAAAGGAACAAGCATGACAAAGATACAGGGCAGGGAATGGGACCAGTAAAACAATTTTATATATACATACATATATATATATATGATGATTAAATCAATTACTTTGTATGAAAACTTAAAATCATTAATTTTATATAATATTGAAAAATTCCCACTCTCCTACATAAGAACTATGATACGTGTCAAATATGTTTACAAACTATCCAAAGTAAAGAGAATCCAAGAATTCATCAAAACCAAGAATCACTATGATCAAGTAGGCTTCATCCCAAGGATGCGGGAATGGTCAATATGTGGAAATCCATCAACGTAATCCACTATATAAACAAACTCAAAGAAAAAACACATAATCATCTCATTCAAGGCAAAGAAAGCATTTGAAAAAATTCAACACCCCTTCATGATGAAAGTATTGGAAAGATCAGGCATTCATGGCCCATACACCTATATATAGTAAAAGCAAAGTACAGCAAACCAGTAGCCAAAATCTAACTACATAGAGAGAAACTTGAAGCAATCCCATTAGAAATCAGGGAATAAACAACACTGTATCACTCCCTACCTATTCAATGTAGTACTTGAAATCATAGCCAGAGCAATTAGACAGCAAAAAGAGGTTAAAGGGATGCAAATTGGAAAGGAAGAAGTTAAAATATCACTAATTGCATATGATATAATCATATACATATGTAACACCAAAAATTCCACAAGTGAATTTCTACAGCTGATAAACAACTTCAGCAAAGTGGCTGGGTATAAAACTAACTCAATGAAATCAGTAGCCTTCCTCTACTCAAAGGATAAACAGACTGAGGAAGAAGTGAGGGAAATGACACCCTTCACAATAGTCACACATAATATAAAATAACTTGATGTGACTCTAAACAAGCAAGTGAAAGATTTGTATGACAAGAACTTCAAGGTTCTGAAGAAAGAAATCAAAGAAGATCTCAAAAGATGGAAAGATCTCCGATGCTCATGAATTGGCAGGAATACTATAATAAAAATGGTTGTCTAGCCATCTCCAGATTCAATGCAATCCCCATCAAAATTCCAACTCAATTCTTCACAGAATTAGAAAGAGCAATTTGCAAATTCATTTGGAATAACAAAATCCCATGACAAAGAAAAATATTCTCAACAAGAAAAGAACTTCTGGGAGAATCTCCACCCTTGACCTCAAGGTGTATTACAGAGCAATAGCGATTTAAAAAAAAGCCCTATATAGTATTAGTACAGAGCAGAGACTGGCAGGGACAGGCAGGTAGATGAATAGAATAAAAATTGAAGACCCATAAATGAACCCACATACCTATGGTCACTTAATCTTTGACAAAGGAGCTAAAACCATCCAATGGAAAAAATGACAGCATTTTAAACAAATGGAGCAGGTTCAACTGGAGGTTAGGATATAGAAGAATTTACATCTATCCATTCTTATCACCCTGTACAAAGCTTAAGTCTAAGTGGATCAACGACCTTCACATATAACCAGATACACTCAAATTAATAGAAGAAAAGTTGGGGAAGAGCCTTGAACACATGGGCACTGGGGAAAATGTCCTGAAAAAAACACCAATGGCTTATGCTCTAAGATCAATCATTGACCAATAGGACAAATTGAATCCTGATTTCAAGCAGATGTGTAATCGTTCTTCTATGTATTTTAATATTTCAGCAGTAATTACTGAGAATGGCAGTTAATAGCAAATGGCTGAAATATAAAATCGTATGTTTGAAATACTTCAATAATTGCCACTGTTCATAACTTCCATAATCCCCAGTGTCCATTAGGATTATTGATGACCTTTAGTTAAACAAAGGAAATCATAAATTGAAGCATTTACCAAAAACATTGGTGAATATTGGTTATGGCAAAGTAGGGAAAGCTCAGGTTGTCAATGGATGGCTGTTAAAAGGACTAAAGCGTCAAACCAGATATACTCAAACTAACAGAAAAGAAGTGGGGAAAAGTCTGGAACACATGGGCACTGGGGAAAATTTCCTGAACAAAACAGCAATGGCTTATGCTCTAAGATCAAGATTCAACAAATGGGACCTCATAGAACTGCAAAGCTTCTGTAAAGCAAAGGACACTGTCATTAGGACAAAATGGCAACCATTTGGAAAGACATTGGAAAAAAGTCTTTACCAATCCTACATCTGACAGAGGGATAATATCCAATATATACAAAGAACTCAAGAAGTTAGACTCCAGAGAGTCAAATAACCCTATTAAAAATGAGGTACAGAACTAAACGAAGAATTCTCAGCTGAAGAATATTGAATGGCTGAGGAGTACCTAAAGTAACCATAAACCAGAATAGAGACCTTCTTCCTTGGTTTTGGTCATGGTTTTCTTATCAAATAACAGTAAAGCAACTTAATTCTAGACATTAGTCACTTGAGAAGATCAACAATGTGAGCTTGGCCTTCACCTTCTAAGAATGTTTATAAATAGAGCTAGGAAGTAAGGTGAAAGGAGAGAAAGAATTGCAGGCATATGGCCAAAGCTTTGTGGCCATAATTTTACTGGCAATTACTAATCTGCTTTCATATTTATAGCTGGGCACCTCCTTTATCAGCTAACATAACAATTAAAGAAATACTGATGTCTGCTTTATTCACAACTGTACCTCCTACCCCTCGTAGGTACTTACCAAGTTACACATTCAATAGATTATATTTTAATCAATCTAAAGTTTTTCAAAATGTCTTTATTAAGACCATAAGCATTTGGTTTTAGTTCATTATAGCAAAATAGAAGAGCATAGTCTACAGCATATTTAAAATATACCAACATAAGAGTTCAGAAGATAACTAGCATAAACTCCCAGTTTTCCCCTCCCAGTAGAATTATAGAGAGAGCCATTATGCAGTGTAAAACACTAGGCACTCACACTCAGAGAAGCACTGGCATGACCTCTTGTCCAGAGATTTTTATTTGGATTCAACAATATAGGCACAAATACCCATTGGGGCTGACATTGCCACCTCAATCTTTATCCACTTACAAGGTCGAAATCTGGTGTCGACTAAAGCCTCATCATAAATCACTGTTAGCCTGACACTTCTCCTTTGGCTCTAGACCCCAGGTATATAAACTGATTCATATGTTGGGGGTCTACTGGAAGGGCTCAAATGTCATCTCTTAGGACCAGAGTTGGGTTCAATCATATGAGTCATGACGAGTTGATACTTTGTTTCTTAGAAATGCTTGTTGAAGATTGACTGAATAAAAGTGACAGTTTTATGAAGTTTGTGGTTCCTAAAACTTCAAAGTGTTTCATAAGGGGTGGAGCTTAGTTTACAGAACTGAAGAAAATAAAACACCAGATGGGTCTAGGTTATGACATAGACAATATATGGTAGTTATCAAATTAAGAATTAGAATGCTTGAATAGGAAAACAAAAGGTTTCTTGTAGTAGAGGCAGGGATGACATTCTGAGCAGAATAACAAACTGTGCAGGACTTATACAAAGATTTATTATTTTTACATATGTATCTATTTATTCTAGATACATCACTCAGATCTCAAGAAACTAAGGCACAATGATTTCTTTTGACCTCCACTGGTTAGAATTCAATCTTTACTTAGTGTTCCTCGCCAATTTACTTATTCAAATGTATTTATTGAGATTTACTGCCTACTAGACACCATGAAAAAAAGTTTTCAACATAGCAGTAAATCAAGTTCTCAATCTTAATGAGGCATTTTATCTAAAATGCATTCACATGGTTTTATAAACCTTGAGAGTATAAAAGAAAGGAAAAGCTATAAATTGGAAAAGTATGTGAAGCAAATTTCTTTTTTTCACATTTCTGTATTTATTCATGCATGTACATGTAACAATAATAATTAATGAGGCCATGAATCTGAAGGGGAGTTGGGGGCACAGGAAACATTGGAGGATGGAGAAAGAGGTAAGGAAATAATGTAATTTTATTCCCTCTTTTATTAAAAATAGATTATTTTTCATAAAAGATATCCTGATTACCAGATATATTTCCCCTCCCTCTATTCTTCCCAGTCCCTTTCTCTTTTTCATTAGAAAGGAATCGGCTTCTAAGAGATAACAACGAATCATGACAAAATAAGATATAATAAAATCCAAACTATCACATTGAAATTTGATAAGGAAAACCAACAGAAATATAAAAGCCGAAAGAGAAAGTATAAGAAGGTATAATAATCAGAAAACCCCTGATTCACACACCCAGGGGTCCCATAAAAGCACTAACCTAAGAGCCTACATATGTGTTAATGGGTGTATGTATATGTATGTGTATGTATATATATATATATATATATATATGTGTGTGTGTGTATGTGTGTGTGTTTACGCATATATGTATACATATATGTATGCACACACATACATGCTGAGGACCTGTAGCAAACCCCTGTCAGCTCTGTGCTTCCTGCTTGTTTCTGTGAGTTCACCTGAGCTTTTGTCAGTGATTTTGATGATCTTGTCCGTCTGGTGTCCTCCATCCCCTCTGGCTCTCATACTCTTCCTGTCTCCCTTTCTTTTGGGGTCTCTTGAGCTGCGAGAGGTGAGATTTGGTGGAGACATCTGATTTAGAACTTAGTGTATCAATGTATCTCTTTCTCTCCCCCCCCCCATCACTCTCCCTCCCATAAAGTCTGGCCTATGCCCCTGTATTTGTTCACATCTGCTGCAGGAACATGTTTGTCGACTAATGACTGAATAAGTTACTAATATATAATTATAACACAGCAGTTAGAACTCATTTTGTTACTTTAATATAGACCAATAGTATTTTGGGACTGAGGAAAATCTAGACTCTGGCTTTTGGTCATCCAAGAAGTGGTAAGTATGGGTTCTATCTTATGGAGTAGGCTTTAAATTAAATTAGACATTGGTTGGCTGCTCCCTCAAATTTTGTGCCACAATTGCCCTAGTATATTTCAATCTACAACAGGACATATTGTAGATTGAAAGTTTTGTGTCTGGGTTGTTTTCCATGATTCCCTTGTCTTCCCAGTACTTTCCCACACCAAAGAGACTGAAACGTAGTGGTAAAGGTTCAATGGAAACACTAGCTCAGCTTCTCTAGGTTAATGAGTAGTCTGGGTGTTGTCTTCAAAAGTGGACTTTGCTGTCAGTTTGCACAGAATAACCTACTGTTTTATCAATAGTCTGGGTTGTTTGAAATATAAGAGTCCTTTGACCAAAATCTCAATTGAATGTAACCCAGTCCCTCTACTAACAGCTTCATTTGGTAACATGAGATGGCCAGTTAAGTCTCCATCTCTCTCACTATTAGTAGACTTCGTTATTGCCTTCATATATTTTAGGAAGTTAGTTATTGTACTAAGTTTCCATTCCATCCTTCAAATGCTCCTCAATTCTAGCTATCTCTCAATGCATTCCCTTTCTTTAATCTCATTTTGCCTTCCCCTCCTCACAGAATTCTCCCATTTTCAGCCCGACCCACCCACAGGTCACCCATATTCTATCCTATTTTCTTCCCCTGGAAGATCAATGTATTCACCCCAGTCCCTCTATATCCAATATCTCTAAATCTACAGACTTCAGCCTGGTTAATATATTGTAAAGGGCTAATATCCACATACAATTATATTTTTGTGGGTCTTAGTTACCTCACAAGGGTAAAACCTATTTTTTCTAGGTCCATCCATTTGGCTACAGATTACATGATGTAATTTTTTTCATAAAAGTAATACTGTATTTGGTAAACATAAGCCACTTTCTTTATCCATGTTTCTGTTGAGGGACATCTAGGTTCTTTCCAGTCTCTGGCTATTATGAATAGAGCCACAATGAACATAGTTGAGGAAGTGTCCTTATGGTAGAATTGAACAGACTTTGGGTTTGTGCCCATGAATTATATAGCTTGATCTTAAGGTAAATCAATTCCCAACTTTCTGAGAAACAGCCATATTGATTTCCACAGCAGTTGTGCAAGTTTGCACTCCCACCGGCAATGGATGAGTATTTCCCTTATTCCGCAGCATGAGCTGTCACTTACTTCACTGACATTAGCCATTCTGACAAGTATAAGATGTGATCTCAAAGTCGTTTTGATTTGTGTTGCTCTGATGACTAAGAATGTTGAACATTTCTTCAAGTGAAGCAAACTTGATTTCGTTGAGACTGTGTATCAACAACCTTCTGAGGGAATAACATGTGAGCTCCTAAGATCCAGAAGACATTGAGGAGTCTCTCAGAAAAAACATCAACTGAATGGGGAAAAGGCAATGTTCAGAAGTCCCATAGGAGGAAGAACTCTAGCCTAAGCAAGGACCTAGAATGGGAAATAGTTCGATGTGCACCAGGGATAGGAAGAAAGCCAACATTCCTGGCCTAAATCATATAGAAAAACTGGCCAAGATCCCATTAAAGAGTAAAATGACAAATGATGGGCATATTTCCAGAAATGAAGAAGTATGTTCCTTTACTCCTAAATACAGTTATAATAGAGTAATAGAACTATCCACAGCCTGTTTGGTAAGAGATTCCTAATGATTTGGAACCAAACTTGGCTCAGTATAAGGTCTTTTCTGAGCACAGTAATGTGAAATGAATCAAAAATATCTATGCCAACAGCTGCTATTCAATACAGAACAAGACATTTTATTGAGGCAACTTAATTAAAGAAGAGAAAATACTCATATGAATAGAAAAGGCAAAAGTTACGTTATTACTGTATTCGGACAATGATTTACGTATCGGAAAACCCAAGTATTTCTCAAAACACATTGAAATAGATAATTCAGTAAAGTAGCAGGATACAAATCCAGATATAAAAGTCTATGGTTTTTCTGTGCCTCAACAACAAATTTTCTGATAATTAAAGCAATGTGAATAGGACAGCTACAGTAAAATGGGTAGATAAAAATCACTACAAATGAGCGTAAAGTTTCTTTTCTCCTTACTGGGATAAAAATACAAGAAGCAATTTAAGGAAGGACTTATTCTAGCTCCTAGTTAATATAATAAAGTCCATAATGTAGAGAAAGATATGGAAATTGATGTTTACTCATATATGACAAATCAGGAATCACAGAGATGGGACCAGGATAGGGGCTGTACTATAATAACTACAATTTGTCCCCAAATGGTCCTCTTCATTAGACTAACCACCATTTGTGAAAGTTTTACAGTTTCCCAAACTAATGCCACCATCTTGGAGGTAGTGCCTATCCTTATAGGATATCGCTAACATTGAAAACATTAGATTCTGCTACAACCTCCTATATTTTAATGTAAATTTGCACTTAGTTCAGACTCCAAACACATATGAGGCCAGCCCATGGAAGTAGCCCCACAGATAAAGGTCTTTAATGCCTGTAGTAGTCACGGTTCTCTGTCCCCGCCAGCGGGGACACAGTTATTCAGGGTCCCGAAGAGGCTTTCTACCTGTGGGCCAAAATGGGGGTGAAGAGAAGAAGGAGACCAAGCAAAAGTTCTGTTGTCAAGGTCTCGTTTATGGAGAGAAATGTACAGCATTTAAAGCTCTGAGGCAGGAATAGAGGCGGGAACTGAAGCTTAGGGTGGGGGACTTTGGGAAGTGCCCAAGGACATAAGGTGAATCACTGCACTGCAAGATATCCTCCTATAACAAAGAGGCAACAGTCTTCCGGCGACATGTTCTTTGAAGAGGTCGAACCCTTCTTAGGAATCTGCTCGGGGACATCCGGTGTTTTGCTCAGGCTGAAACATCCTGTCATTGCTCCCAGGGTCTTCCTGGGAGAGGCTCTTAGTTCAACAATCTCAAGTCTGTATGGCAGTCCTTTCAAGGTTAAACCTCTGTGGCCATGCAGCCCAGAGTCAAGTAGCCACCTTGAGCTATGCAGTCACAAAGCGGCCAGGCCCAAATCCAATACGGCTCACTGCAGTTCTCGACAGTCACAGAACTTTTGGGGTGAATATATTATACATGTACATATATTACAAATATATATATATATATATATGAACATTTATTGGATTTATTTACATGCTGCAGTCCAGCTAATCTAAGAGTAGCCAGCTGTGAATGGAAAGTCTAAGAATCTCGTAATTTCTCAGCTCCACGAGGCTGGATGTCTCAGCTGGTCTTCAATATACACTGGAATCCCAAAGAAATATACTCCAGTACCGGTGAAGTAATGGATGTACTAGCAAGACAAGGGCCAACAAGGAAAGAGCAAAAGCGTCCTTCTTCCACGTCCTCATATAGACTTTCATCACAAGGTATGGTCCACATTAAAGATATGTCTTCCAGCCTAAAGGCTTGGATTTAAGGAGTGTGTCTTCCTACGTCAAAGGTTCAGACTATGTGTGGATTTACACATTTCAAATCAAGCATAAAATACCTCACAGGTATGTCCGCCAATCTCTGAATTGTAGTTGACAATCAAGTTGACATAACAAGTCAAACTTCCAACCATAATTAGCCATCACGGTGCCATAGCCGATGACCTGAGTTTACTTCCCAAGCCTCACATGATGCAAGGAGAAAACTAACTCCAACTCCAGGAAGTTGATGCCTAACAACCAGGTACACATCCACATGTACAAGATACATATGTTCAAATCAAACAATTTAACGGCCTGATTGATGGCTTCACAGGTAACATCTTTCCTATACAACAAGCATGTGAACATGTTTGAATCTTTATAATCCATTTAAAAGCTTGGCATGATGGCACATATCTGTTATACTAGAACTGAGGGATTGAGACAAAGAAGGCATATCCTAAGGGCTTACTGGGCTACCAGTGTGGCCAGAATGGCAAACTCAAATATCTCAACACACACACACACACACACACACACACACACACACACACACACACACACACACCAGGATATGATAGAGGAAGCTACATGATGTCACACTTTGACCTCCATACACACATATGCACATAAGCTTTGTGCCACTCATATATTCAAACACAGCATTCGAAAAACTTGATTTTTCATTTACAGATAAGGTTACAAAATCACAAGAAATGAAATTTTAAAAATTACAACCTGGATAATATCCAACTCTGCATAACAAGAGAAGCAATCAACAGAATGAAAAGGCAACCTACAAAATGAAGGAAAATAGCAACTGCCCATTCCATAGAGGCCCGATTACTAATGAATCCTAGAAGCTTAGCAGCAAAAGAAAGAAATGTACTTAATAATTCAGCAAATTACATAAATATACATTATCAGAATGGAAAGTAGTGGTGTCCCACAAGTACAGTGAGATGCCATCTTGCCAGAGTAAGAATGGTTATTGTTAAGTAAAACATAATGATAACAATAATAAAAATAATCATAAAGGAGCCAACACTAGTAAGAATATGGAGAAAATAGAACTCGTGTATATTGTTTAGGATGTTGGTTAGCAGTCGCTTTGTATTATAATATATGATACATTTTAAGAGCCCAAATGCTATAGAAGTAAAAATGCAAGCATCATATGACCTAACTATACCGCTCCTAAGAAAGAATATATCTGAGGAAACTGAATTCAGCATAAAAAAACAGATAACCTGAATACCTATGTCTAACATCCTATTTTTTATTCTTTCTTTGAAAATGCCATACATGTATACGCTGTGTCTTAATCATACCTATCACTATTCCTACTTTCCTTTAATTTCCCCAGAACCCTTCCAACACTTCTCAGGAAATAATTCATCTTCTTTTTTTAATATCACACTAAGTCCAATTAGTGTTGACCATATGCGCATGGCTGTGGGACTACCCACCAGAGCAGAGGCAAATGATCTCTCCTTCCCACAACAATCACCACCCACCAATGGTCATCACTTAGGAGGTGCGCCTTTGGGAGTCCCTCCTTCCATGCTGGAGGTTCTAATTGGCTTGATCATTTACATTCATTGTACAAGCAGACACAAGTTCCGTGAATGTTCAAGATACAACACTTGGAAGCACATGCCTAAACTGTCCAGCACATTCTTTTCACTCCCTCTTCCAAAATGTTCCCTAATCCATAGAGAGAAGTGTTGGTATAGATTTCTGGTCTACAGCGGAGCACTCGCAGCCACTTACTCTAAGAAGTTCATAATCACTGGCCACTGCAATAAGAAGCTACCTATTGCACTAATTTAAATATATAAACATGAATGTTTTAAAAAACAGATGAACAGCATGATCATTTAGCCAAACAACACCAATACCTTCTTCTTTCATTAAGTCTATGATTTCACTGTTAACTTATGCAGGGTACCATGTTCAAATTCCCTTTCCAGAATTTATTTCTACTTGTTTTGTGTGTGTGTGTGTGTGTGTGTGTGTGTGTGTGTGTGTGTGTGTGTGTGTGTGTGTAGGTGAATATAGGCACCAGAGGCTAGAGACATTGGATCTCTTTGGGTTAGGATTACAGGTTTTTGTCGCTACCTGATATGGGTGCTGGGAATCAAATTTGGGTCTTCTGGCAGATCAAGAATTTCCTTTTTAAATGTTGAGTCATCTCTGCAGCCCCAGATCCTTCTGTTTTAAATTGTATTGTTTTTCATTGACAATAGATATTTTGCACACCATATATTCAGATTGCAGGTTCCCCTCCACCAACTTCTCCCATATGCTTGCCACTTCCCCTTCAATCCAAACATATGCCTTTTCTTTTGATCTCATATTAGGAAAAAAAAAACAAGCACGTGAAACAATCGAATGAAATATGATAAAAATACAAACCAGAATATAACACACAAAAAATAAACAAACAAGAAAGGAGACAGAGAAAAGGCACAGGAGACACATATAGAAATAGAATCACACAAGTCCATACTCAGAAATCTCATAAATACAGAAAACCGGACACCATAATACATATGCAAAAAAACATGTAAGATTTTTTTATATGCCCTGATGAAGCATTATGAGACAAAGAACCTCCGAGCATGGCATTGAGTTCGTTTTGTTTTAGCCCTCCATTGAAGGGCTTCAGGCTTTTCCTTAATCAGCTTAAAAACTAGTGATGTTTCCTAAGAGTCTTTCATACATCCTGAATTTGGTTAATCCACCCCTTAGACCTTTCCTACACACGCATATTCCCACCCTTGCTTAAACCTTCAGTTCCCACTATCCAACCTCCTGTTCTTTAATCTCAGATGCTCAATTACCCCATCTCTTACCCCTCTTCCTTGGTTGCATAGTCATAAGTTCTCATTTTGCTTCTTCACATACACTTCCTTTACCATATTATCTATAGTAACTAAGATAAGGTATTAAACTAGGTACACATCAATGGATGAATTAGTACCAAAAGTATGGCATGTGTGTGTGTGTGTCTGTGTGTGTCTGTGTGTGTGTCTGTGTGTGTCTGTGTGTGTCTGTGTGTGTCTGTGTGTGTCTGTGTGTGTCTGTGTGTGTATACCTAAGAGTTGAGTTTTATCTACTCATAAAAGAAAAAAATTATCATACCATTTAGAGAAAAATATGTGGATCTGGAAGCCATCAAATTAAGTCAAATGGCCCAGACATAAATAATGCTCCTGTTTTCCCGAATTTTAAAAACTCAAAACTGAAAGTTAGTCAGTCTGTAGGCAGTATTATGATTATCACAAGTGGTGTTTTAATGATTTTTAGAGGGTACTGATGGAGAGGAAGAAGTGAGGCTGAGAGAAGGTGGACAAATGTGCGGCCATTCCACAGTGACTTCCGTCCAGATGGACAATTCTGCATCGTAGTGACCATATTAAGATGAAAGAAAAATAAAATGTGAACAGGAGTTATTTCTTATAAGAAATACTTCAGTCATTACTCAATGATGTTCTCATCACATGAAAAAGTAGAGAGTAGATAAATGAACTAGGAGAATGTACAAAAGTCCTTTGAAGATGCAGCACAAATATTGGCTGGCTTGCTAGATCTTAACTTCCATAGAAAGCAAAAGTGCTATGTGTGCTGAGAATAGTTTAAGTTTCAATGTTCCCCCTCCACTCATCAAACAATATGCACGGTACATTATGCCGTTAAAGTGCTCTTTCTAGAAAGCCATGCAAAGTCAAAGCAAAGAAAACTGTGTCTTGTTTCAAAGAGTCAAAACAAAACAAATAAACAAAAGCAAGCAAACAAAAAAAGTATCCTAAATATCTTGAAAGGGAAAGGTGCTTGGGAAAGGTCTCTGAATCAAAAAAAGTAGGCCAGGGAGATCAGGAAGTGAAGCTGCCCACAGATAAATCTCTGTGATGTGGTTTACAATGAATAAATTTACCTTAAGTCAAATAGACGAGAGCTAAGATTTGAGACTCATATTCAAATGCCTAGCCATTCAAATGACATGATAACAGGATAAATTCTTCATGCACTGCTTAAAGGAGTGACTAGTGAGGTCCCTACCAAGATAGCAGTTTAGCAACATGAAAAGGCATTTAAAATCTGTTTCTCTCACTTTTCTTCCAATAGGATGAGAATTTGGTTCCCTGTTTGAGAAATCCCTGCTTCACACCCCCGTTCTCGCACTCATCATAAAGATTAATGAACCTGGATCCATAACAAACAGGTTCTCAACATATTTGTATACTTGTTTACTCACACGCTGAGGAAATATTTTCTTCGATCATGATAAGTACTAGGCAGTCCATGGCTAGTGAGGTCTTACATGACGGATACTCATTCAAAACATTACATTCTGGATCTTCCATCAAAGATACTTCTTCATCCCAGGTCATTGTCCACCTATTCACAATAGTAAGGAAATGGAAATTACCTAACTGTGCCTTAGCTGATGAATGGATGATGGAAATATGGTCCATATACACAATAGAATTATACTCAGCTATCTAGAAAAGTGAAACTTGCTAGTAAGCAGAGAGAACTAGAGCACACTGTACTGAATGAAGTCCCCTAGACCCAGAGAGACAATCATCTTTCTTAATTGTGTCCCTTAGCTGCAAATCTTCAGGCATAGTATATAACCTGCAATAACAGCAGAAACCAGGAATGTAAAGGGAACAACAACAGGGATGAGAAGGGAGTTCTATAGTGTGGAACTACAGGAAATTAGTGCTATGAAGGGGAAATGGAAAAATGGGAGGGGCTTTAGGGACGCCAAGACCAAGACAGGGCAGTACAGAGAGTGAGTGAAGAAAGATAACTAATGATAAAGATGCTTGATAAGAATTAGTGAACATTTTATGTCTATCAAATATTTAATCATATATATACATATATATGTATAGATAGATAGATAGATAGATAGATAGATAGATAGATAGATAGATAGATAGATAGATAGATAGATATCTTCAAATACATGGTGCTGGGGCTTTTGATGCATGATATATAATTCATATATGTTTTTCTTCATTTTGTAGTTGATCTAATTTAAAACTTACCCCCATCTAGCTTACAAATGAATGAGACTGCAACTACATTTATTTTATTTGGCTATGACAATTACTGGGAGGTAACCTATGGTATTTTGAATCTGCTCAGTCCAGGGTATGATTATTATTTAGAGGTATGGCCTTGCTGGAGTAGGTGTGGCCTTGTTGGAATGGTTGTGGTCTTGTAGGAAGTGTGTCACTCATTGTGTGTGGGGGTGGGGGTTGGGGGTGGTCTTTGAAGCTCTAGAGAATGTCAGTCTTATAAAAAAGTCAGTCGTCTCCTAGCAGACTTCAGATGAAGATGGAGAACTCTTAGCTCCTCCTTCACCATGCCTGCCTGGACACTGCCATGCTTCTGCCTTGGTGATAATGGACTAAACTTCTGAACCTGTAAGCCAGTCACAATTAAATGTCCTTAAAAGAGTTGCATTGGTCTATTCACAGCACTAAAACCCTAAGACATAAGTCGCTCATTTATTTTTTTTATTTTTTTCATCTTTATTAACTTGGATATTTCTTATTTACATTTCGATTGTTATTCCCTTTCCTGGTTTCCAGGCAAACATCCCCCTAACCCCTCCCCTTCCTCTTCTCTATGAGTGTTCCCCTCCCCATCCTCCCCCCATTACCACCCTCGTTCTCCATTGGTGTATCCCTCATACTTTCTGTTTCTCCTACTAATGTGCTCATAGTACATCTCCCTCAAGGCAACTTCTCTGTCTCTCTCTCTCTCTCTCTCTCTCTCTCTCTCTCTCTCTCTCTCTCTCTCTCTCTTTCATCATTCTTTTTCTCCCTTTGCAACTCCCAACCAGGTAACTCAAAACCTGCCTACTTCTAATTCCCCCAGTAATTGACTCCAGTCATTTTATTTAATAGTTTTAAAGAAACAAGGGTTGCACAACAAAAGCTGCTAAATATGAGAATTCACACATAGGCAGCTAGATCTTATGGTACAGAATGTAGCATTGTAATACACAGCAACAAACCAAACTTCAACATATTTCTGAGATAAAATAATAATGTTTTCCCCTTCCCTTTCTTACCTCCAAATCCTTTTATATAACCCTTCTTGCTCTCCTTCAATCAGGGCATCTTTTTTCATTAATTGTTGATACATGCATATAAGTAAATATCATATGTATAGTCTACATAATGTAATTTGAATATATGTTTCCAGGGCTGACTATTTGCTATTGAGTATACTCTTCTCTGGGGAAAATTATTTTCCTAACTCGGAATTCTTTAATTGCCTATAGTTCTCTCTCTCTCTCTCTCTCTCTCTCTCTCTCTCTCTCTCTCTCTCTCTCTCTCTCCATATGTGTGTGTTTGTGTGTGTGTGTGTGTGTGTGTGTGTAATGTTAATGATAATGTTTATCCTAAGATCCAAGACCTGTCATTAAAATAAAAATAAATAAATAAGTAAATAGTATTATTATGCATGAATCTCTCAAGTTGTTGATGAGGAAAGTTTAAGAGAGCTCCAAAACAATATAGGCTATTGCTGTTATCCTCTGTTGCCTCCCAAAATTTGAAGGTATGTGCTGAAGACATGATACACTTTGTACACAGTATGTGGAGGAATGGAGCTGGAACTGAACTGGAAGCCTCTTCACTGAGGACTGACTAGCTCTCATGGTATCAGAAGGTACTGTGGGCCCAACCAAGGAAGAACAATATTGATAGTCCTACTCAGCCGTAAGACCTGTGAACCACAGCAATAACTGGACTGACAAGATATCCACAATTTTGTAAGAGTGCCACTTTATAATCTTGAGAGTAACTTACAGCTCTCTAATGAAATTAAGGCCCATGCAAAAGAGAGGAACTCATGCCTGGTGCTGGAAACTTAGGCGATTACACATACTGGAGAGGTCACAGATCCAACAGAGAGCCTAGTACTGTTTTCCTAAACTAATATCATCCCTGACTGCATTCTAAATATTAATCTTTATACCCGGAAATAGGTGTCATCTTTCATCAAAGAAGCTTCTTTTCGCAGCAAACAAAGATCATTACAGAAAAACAAAACTAGTTAAAATGCAGACAGTAAATGATTATGGTGCACCCAACCCGAACCGCAGCACAACCCCTAAACATAAAAGTTCAAGAAAATTCTCAGCAACGGGGTGAAACATCGTAGAGCCAGAGGCTCAGGATGCCTGGGAATTGATTGAGTCACACAAACATCAGGAAGAAAATGCATGAAATCAACAATATGGCTGCCTGTAACAGCATATGCCAATTCAGACAACAGAAGTTTCGCATGCCATTCTTAAATGAATAGCTATGAGCTTATATGCTATTTTTTTCAAAATAGAATAAACAATGTACATTTTATAAAATCCATTTTAAAAATCCATGTCATATTGCTTTAAAGATTGATAAAAATTACTATCAAACAGTGTGTACACATATGCATATATCTATCTATTGGATATATTTTATTTATATTTCAAATGTTATCCCTTTCCCAGTTTCCTGTCCATAAACCCCTTATCACATTCTTCACAATCCACCCCTTCCTACCTCCCCACATTCCCCTACACTGGAGCATCAAGCCTCGGGAGGACCAAAGGCTTCTCCTCCCATTGATACCCAACAAGGCCATCATCTGCTACATATGCAACTGGAGCTATGGGTCTGAACATGTATACTTTTTGGATGGTGGTTTAGTCCCTGGGAGCTCTGGTTGGTTGGTATTGTCGTTCTTATGGGATTGCAAGCCTCTTCAGCTCTTTAATCCTTTCTCTTACTCCTCTTTTGGGGACCCTGTGTTCAGTCCAATGGTAGTCTGTGAGCATCCACCTCTGTATTTGTCATGCTCTGGCACAGCCTCTCAGGAGACAGCTGTATTAGGCCCCTGTCAACATGCACTTGTTGGCAACAGCAATATTGTGGGCTGGATCTCCATGTGGGGCAGTCTCTGAATGTCCTTTCCTTCAGTCTCTGCTTGAAACTTTGTGTCATATTTCCTCCTATGAATATTTTTGTTCCTCCTTCTAAGAAGGACTGAAGCACATTCTTCTCGAGCTTCATGAGGTCTGTGGACTGTATCTTGGGTAGTCTGAGCTTTTGGGATAATATCCACTTATCAGTGAGTACATACCATGTGTGGCTTTCTTGTGATTGGATTACCTCACTCAGGATGATATTTTCTAGTTCCATTCATTTGCCTATGAATTTCCTGCAGTCATTGTTTTTAATAGCTGAGTAGTACTCCATTGTGTAAACGTACCACATTTTCTGTATCCATTCCTCTGTTGAGGGACATCTGGATTCTTTCCAGCTTCTGGCTATTATAAATCATGTGTATATACCATATATCTTAATATACATGTGAATATATAATTATTAGTGGTGTTATTACAGGTAGGTTTAGGAAATTGTATTTTTTAAAATTTACTTTTTGGTATTATAGGAAAATAAAATATATTTTAAAGCAGATAGAATTTCAGTTTCTAATGAGGGAACTAGTGGCAAAATGGAAGTGACAGCATAACAATACCATGTAGGGCATCAGTTCTTTTTAATCAAAGAAAGTTATTATACCACTGGGCCACAAAATCAAGACCTATTTTATTTATTCCTAGCCAAGAAAGTCAAGAAGCAAATAACTCCTTTTATTGGGGTTGGAACATAATAGGAGGAGCGTTTTGCTCTTAGGACAAGGATTTGTAGCAAGTAACGATTTCATTGAACCTGAAAGGCACCCAGTTCTGTCCGTCTACATTAGAATGCCAAGCAGTGTTTCCACTATGCAAGCCTTATTTAGGCAAACACGTTAGGATCTCATAGGTGTATCTTCCCTGACATATACAAAAGACACCATCACATTCTAGATGTTCTGAGCCTTAGGGGTTCTGAGCTTTAGGTGTACAGCATTTCCTAAAATTTAGAAAGATTTTAATTAAAGCTCAGTCTTCCATTCATTGTGTTCTTCCTGAAGTCAAGAGTTAAAAAATTATGTTCTCCTTAGTCTACCCTCCACACAGCAGGCATTTGGGGAATACTTAGCAGATAAGCCAGTACTTGTAACTCCAATATCCATTTTAATAATTCAATAGCACAAACTGAAAACATTGCTTACTCATTCATAATGCAAAGACTTCACATGATACCACACAACTTTAAACATAAGCCAAGTAGCTTCAGCTCCAAGGTCACGAGATCTGCAGATGAAGACATTTGTCTGCACTGTTTCTTCACATGGTCTTCCAGTTCTTACAAATTGATTTTCCCATAATGGGTTGTTAAGCCCTGACATGTTGGAATCTACTCTGAGCCTCCACTAAAGTTTTCGGTCTCATCCTCAAGTCACGTTTAAAATAACTTGGATTGATTTTGTGGCAAGTTCAGTATCATATAAAACACCATATAAAAGAAGACTGTTAAAGGGATAGCCAGTGTTCTTGGAGATGTAGTAAATAGTGTTGTTGCAAAAGGAATTAAGTCGTATCTTAAGAACACAAAAGAATAATTCTTAGGCCAAAGAATAGTATTATCAGTGAAGTTCTACATGTTGTCTAGAATGCAATCCAAGCCAGTGCCAATGTTAACTTGGACCTTTGCCATAGACTTCTGTAAGGCTGTTTCCCAGGTTCCTTTTCCCCATGTCTCTACAGCTCACTTAACACTGCAGAGCCACATAAATTCATTACAGTAAAGCAGAAATAATATCATCCTAACCTTTTTTGCATATTTCCCACCATGCCCAATGCTTTGTCTATACTTGCAATCAGAATGTGTTTAAAACCATGATCTTCAAGGCTAATTGAATCTGCTCCCTTAAAGACTTTAATTCTGGCTTGTCTGGAAACTTGTTTCTCTATATATCTATTGTGCTGGTCTTTCTGCTGGGTATACAGATGTTTCTCTCTCTCAAAGCTTTTTCACCACCTTTAATAGAATTATTCCATACTAAGATTGTGCTGGCAAGTGCCTTCACATTAATCTTATTTCTGTCACTTGTTTAATGTAGCTTTTCTCCAGCAACCAATCTAAAGAGGCTGTTTTTCCAACTACCCCAGTATATTTGTGCCAGCCATGTATATATGGCTGTCTAAAACTGTGTTGTTTATGTTTTTAATGTCAGCACTCAATAAGGGTGCAAAAGGAATGCTGTCATTAACTCAAGGCCCACCTGGTTATGCCGTAAGGCCTAGGCCAGCGTGGACCACAGAATTAAACCCTGTATAAAAATACACTTTAAACAAAGAAAAAAAAAGAAAAAAGAAAAGGAGAGAAGATTGCCCTCACCTGTTTCTTTCACTAGCCATTTGTCTAACAAGCCTAACACTTTTGAGAAGCACCAATTCATGATTAAATATGTAGGTGTTTAGAAACCAGGCCCATGCTAACTACAATGCATTCTGCACTATTCTATTGAAGGAAATGGCTTAATAATGAAGGGTTCTGTTGGGATTTGGACTGATTCCAGAATGTAATAGTTCCATGAAAAGGGAGCAAGCACATTCTTTCTCCTTCTCATTTTGATATCATCATGCACAGGAATGGTTCTCACAGCCACAGGAGAAGCAACAGTTCAGTGATGCTTCACTTATAATGAACACTTCAGAAGACAGCTGTGCACCTGGCTACTCCACACAACCGTATTCACACAAACTCAGAAAAAAAGTCATCTACTTTCTATAATTTGGACTCAGAATATTTTACTCAGGAAAATCAACATTTAAACAATGGGATTATAATCTCCACGTGGAGAAAAGAGATGTGTCCATTGTCAACCCCAAGTCCATGGCCAAGAACAACGGACATGGCAGGCAAGGCGAACCGTTTCTTCTCAGGATAGCAATTTGCTGGTCTCCACTTCAGGGAAATATTTCAGAACAAGCTCTACCCTCTCTATTAACATCAGAACTCACTCATGAGCCAGTCAAATCTATATCATTTTTAAGTTTCCTTCATTAAGTCATTTCAGGAACTTAATTGTTCTAGTTTATTTCTCTTTTGATGATGAAACACTTTGAAGTAAAGCAATTCAGGGAAGAAAGGATTTATTTTATAGTACAATTTCGGACCATCACTACAGTAGCTTGAGATAACTTGTCATACTATGTGCAGTCAAGGGCAGAGAAAAATAAATGCGAACACAATACTTTGTTTGTTGCTTGTTTGCTGGCTTGTACTATGGTATCCTTCTCCACTCACACAAGTCAGGCTTCCATGCCTAAGGAATGGTGCTAACCACAGTAAGTTTATTCTTCCCAGGTTTTTAGGACAGTCAATACAATCTGCCACAGACATGTCCAGGAACTGAGTCACAAAAAGTCTCTTCCCTAGGGATTCTAGGACGTGTCAAGCTGAAAATTTAAAAACAAAATCATTATTTCAGTGTATGCTGAATAAACGAGTTTTGAATAAATAAATATTTGACACAAGTGTTTGCAGGAATAAATGTCTTAACCTTAACTTAAACTCAATATCCTATGAGTATTTAAGTTCTTATATCTCCCATCTTTTTATTATGTGCAAATGACAAGTAGGAAAAAGTGATGCGCTCAGATTGCTACACAGTCAAGGAAAAATGAGGATAACAAGTGATCACAGATCTAAGGATAGACCTAACATTGCAACCTAACAGACTGCAGAGTATAGGTATGAAATTCTTTGGCATTTCAAATATCATAGGAAAAAACAAGAGTTTAAAATTCCCAAATCGACATTGAAAAATTATGTGAAAACTGAACTAAAGATGTCCCCTTTGGGACCCCAGAGAGGCAGAGCAATAAACTAACTCTGATTCCTCCCTATAGAGGCTCCAGTTTCTGATAGAAAGTCTAGAATCTGGACACTGAGGTGCTAACTAAGATTTTAAATCTGCCATAGGATAACACAAAGTCTATCCATATCACTTCTAGGGGTTAAAATTCTTTCCCTAACACTGAGGCTCATCAAAGAATAAAGCTCTAGAATGTCGATTTCTATCAGTATCAAGACTTTCGTAATATGTAAAAACAATCAAATCAAAGGAAGAACCCTGACAGTTGCACTGAAAGACAAAGGGAGAATGTTAGTATCCACAAGTAGCATTGAATTCACTTTACAAAACCTTATCACCACAGCAACTCCATGTGTGTGAGAGCTCAGTAGTGTTAGAAAGGGGATTGTGCAAATAATATAAAGTACCTCAGTGTGACTTTAACCAAGCAAGTAAAAGATCTGTACAACAAGAACTTCAAGACTCTGAAGAAAGAAATTGAAGAAGACCTCAGAAGATGGAAAGATCTCCCATGCTCATGGATTGGCAGGATTAATATAGTAAAAATGGCCATTTTACCAAAAGCGATCTACAGATTCAATGCAATCCCCATCAAAATACCAATCCAATTCTTCAAAGAGTTAGACAGAACAATTTGCAAATTCATCTGGAATAACAAAAAACCCAGGACAGCTAAAACTATCCTCAACCATAAAAGGACATCAGGGGGAATCACTATCCCTGAACTCAAGCAGTATTACAGAGCAATAGTGATAAAAACTTCATGGTATTGGCACAGAGACAGACAGCTAGACCAATGGAACAGAACTGAAGACCCAGAAATGAACCCACACACCTATGGTCACTTGATTTTTGACAAAGGAGCCAAAACCATCCAATGGAAAAAAGATAGCATTTTCAGCAAATGGTGCTGGTTCAACTGGAGGGCAACATGTAGAAGAATGCAGATCGATCCATGCTTATCACCCTGTACAAAGCTTAAGTCCAAGTGGATCAAGGACCTCCACATCAAACCAGATACACTCAAACTAATAGAAGAAAAACTAGGGCAGCATCTGGAACACATGGGCACTGGAAAAAATTTCCTGAACAAAACACCAATGGCTTATGCTCTAAGATCAAGAATCGACAAATGGGATCTCAAAAAACTGCAAAGCTTCTGTAAGGCAAAGGACACTGTGGTTAGGACAAAACGGCAACCAACAGATTGGGAAAAGATCTTTACCAATCCTACAACAGATAGAGGCCTTATATCCAAAATATACAAAGAACTCAAGAAGTTAGACCGCAGGGAGACAAATAACCCTATTAAAAAATGGGGTTCAGAGCTAAACAAAGAATGCACAGCTGAGGAATGCCGAATGGCTGAGAAACACCTAAAGAAATGTTCAACATCTTTAGTCATAAGGGAAATGCAAATCAAAACAACCCTGAGATTTCACCTCACACCAGTGAGAATGGCTAAGATCAAAAACTCAGGTGACAGCAAATGCTGGCGAGGATGTGGAGAAAGAGGAACACTCCTCCATTGTTGGTGGGATTGCAGACTGGTACAACCATTCTGGAAATCAGTCTGGAGGTTCCTCAGAAAATTGGACATTGAACTGCCTGAGGATCCAGCTATACCTCTCTTCGGCATATACCCAAAAGATGCCCCAACATATAAAAAAGACACGTGCTCCACTATGTTCATCACAGCCTTATTTATAATAGCCAGAAGCTGGAAAGAACCCAGATGCCCTTCAACAGAGGAATGGATACAGAAAATGTGGTACATCTACACAATGGAATGTTACTCAGCTATCAAAAACAACGAGTTTATGAAATTCATAGGCAAATGGTCGGAACTGGAAAATATCATCCTGAGTGAGGTTACCCAATCACAGAAAAACACACATGGTATGCACTCATTGATAAGTGCCTATTAGCCCAAATGCTTGAATTACCCTAGATGCCTAGAACACATGAAACTCAAGATGGATGATCAAAATGTGAATGCTTCACTCCTTCTTTAAAAGGGGAACAAGAATACCTACTTGGCAGGGAATAGAGAGGCAAAGATTAAAACAGACACAGTAGGAACACCCATTCAGAGCCTGCCCCACATGTGGCCCATGCATATACAGCTATCCAATTAGACAAGATGGATGAAGCAAAGAATTGCAGGCCGACAGGAGCCAGATGTAGATCTGTCCCGAGAGACACAGCCAGAATACAGCAAACACAGAGGCGTATGCCAGCAGCAAACCACTGATTTGAGAATAGAACCCCCATTGAAGGAATCAGAGAAAGAACTGGAAGAGCTTGAAGGGGCTCGAGACCCCATATGTACAACAATGCCAAGCAACCAGAGCTTCCAGGGACTAAGCCACTACCTAAAGACTATACATGGACTGACCCTGGACTCTGACCTCATAGGTAACAATGAATAGCCTAGTAAGAGCACCAGTGGAAGGGGAAGCCCTGGGTCCTGCTAAGACTGAAGCCCCAGTGAACTAGATTGTTGGGGAGAGGGCGGCAAAAGGGGGAGGATGGGGAGGGGAATACCCATAAAGAAGGGGAGGGATGAGGGGGATATTTGCCTGGAAACCGGGAAAGAAAATAACACTCAAAATGTATATAAGAAATACTCAAGTTAATAAAAAAAAGATTTAAAAAAAAAGAAAAGAAAGGGGGTTGTGCAAATTCGCACATAGGAGAGCATGTGCAGGACAAAAGACAACCAAAGGTATCATTAATTCAATGCTATTCACCTTTATTTTGTAAGAGCCTCTTACTGGCCTGGGACTTGATAAATATATTGGCTAACTGGCAAGCCCTATGGACCTGCCCATCTCTGATCCCCCACACTTGTATTGTAATAGCCCACCACACCAGTCATATTTCTAAGGAATCAAACTTAGATTCTCATATTTGCATAGCAAGCACTTTATCAACTAAACCTTCTTTATGACCCATTCAGACAAACATATACTGCCCTCCCAACAAACTTCCTGTCCAAAAACTTTCCAAAAATCTGCACCTGAATTATCACAGTAGCAACCCCACCACCACCAGGATCTATACCTGGCCACACCTATCTTCCTCATATAGAAACATTATCACCCAAGTTTAAATGTAAACACTTCTGTCCCTACCATTTCAGTGCTCTCTCAAAAACTCAACTAAAATAACAAACAAACAAACAACAACAACAACAACAACAAAAAAAAAACCCTTCCCAACACCACTGATCTCTCACAAACATGAAATTGCTGTGGTGATAAGACTTTGTAAAGTAAAATCATTGTTACTTATGGATACTTACATTCTTTTGTCTTTCCATGCAACTGTCAGGATTCTTCCTTTTGATCTGACCATCTATGGACCCGCTAACATATGTTATCGTTATCATTTTCATTAACATATCATTATTATTACCTCACTATACTTCCTAGGTCCTTTCCACTTTGGCCATTTGTTAAACTCTTGAGATTCTACCTCATTCCTGCTGACTTGGGCCCACTCAATGTCTGACTTTCCCTAAAATGGAGTCCTCCTCTCCTTATGCCAACTTTCCCTTAGCATCTTGTTTGCTCACATTGTTACAATACACTGCAGACAAGGCTGTCTGCAGACTATAGAATTTTACTCCTCAATGTACTAGAGGATGGGTAGCAAGTCTAATATCCCAATATTGTAAATTTAGTATGTGGGAAGGGGACCTCCTGGTTCACAGGTGGTGCCTTCTTGTGGGAGAGAGACTAAGACACGTTCTATAAGAACACAAATCCTATTCGTATGGGCTTTGTGCTCATCAATTAATTACCTTCCAAACAAGATGATTATCACTGTAATCACCAAATTAATTAGACATCAGCATATGAATTTGAAAAGAAATAAATATTCACATCATAATACTAAGTTAAGCTCTCTGATTCTCTGAACTTAGCCTATGTCACTTTCTCAAAAATATTTTCTGATATTTACAGGTTCAGAATATAACTCAAACTGAGAACTTTGCATTATTTTTTACAATAGCACTTACCATGGAATATACATATATATATATATATTCATATCCATAAGCTTAACTCCCTAATGCAAACCCTAACCCTAATCTATATTGTGTGTGTGTGTGTGTGTGTGTGTGTATGATTATTTACTGCATAGCTGTCTTCCTACCTTCCTAATACAACTAATACAGCTCTGGAATACCTCAAGCACAAAGACATCAGGAAGCACAGTGAGCATGCTTTCAATCTCTCCTTCGTTCATTCTCTTGGTTTAAAATCAGTCTTGCTTAATAAATATTAGTACTTAATAAATTTTTCTTGAATGAGGAAATATGTATACAAGTTATATTTGTGTGAAAAATTTAAAAGTCCCGAGTTCTACATTATTCATGATTCAGGTGAGGAAACAAAATTAAGAAATAAGTCAATCTTCCATTTTGTTTCTCAAAGTCTGTGCACATTCAAAATTTCTATGTAACAGAAAACACTCATTTCTGTTTGCCTCGGTAGCATACCTCTTCTTTCCTCTATAGCATAATCTTACTTAGAGATAAGACAGCATAAGTGCAAGCATTTCTAAATTTTTCCATTTTTAAATTTTCTAACTATTTTTACATAGAAAAGTGAGTCCAGGCTTTAAAATTCTCACCTTTTGATATGGAAAGAACACTTTGAAACATATTTCTTTATCGACCGGCAAATTGAAAAATAATGACAGATACCCACAGTGATACACTAAATTATTTCCTTTCCTTTCCTAAAGCAAATGGTATAATCAGCCTCATGCCACACAAGCCTTATACCATTCTGCCCCATGGTATTGAATTAACCTTTACCTGACATTTCTAGGTAATCATTTTGGGAGGCATCCAATAAATCATTTAATAAAATGAGAGTGGAATAGCTTTCCAGAAAGAGCATGTGCTCGTTTTAAGTACTTATAAATGGAGGCAATTGCATTCAACAACAAAAATAGCTTTGTGTCACCAAACATGAGCAAGTGGATTGGCCTTTCCCAAAGGCAACCCAGAAGCATCTGGCCACAAACCAGAGAGTAGTTCTTAATGACAAACAAGGACAAAACACCTATAAGGGATATCTCCCTTGTCCTATTCCTTGTCTATGACTATCATATTTTCACAATTGATTAGAAAAGCAGATTTCCTTTGCAAGATATCATCTCTAAAACGAAATCTGAAGGTAAAAATTTTTTACCATGTAGCTTAAGGTCAGCACCCACATCCAGTGGCTCATGACCACCCACAACTGTTGCTCCAGGAGATACAGTGTCCTTTTCTGCCATCGGCTGGATCCTCCATACTCTCATGATCCACACATGTATGTATCTGGGTATATGTGTGTATATGTATATGATGTATATATCTTATACACGATAACCATAGAATTCATATGGAGAGAGATGAAGAATCTAGTTTTGACTCTGTAAAATGTTTCTTAGATATATCATCAATTAAGCCACGGTTAAGGAAACGGGCACTAGCTGTCTTATGTTTCAGTACCATGTTTCTTCTGTCTTTGTCTCTGATAATACAAGCTGATTCCACAGAAGTTGTGCACTAAGATGCCAAATCAAGTTAAAGCCTTTGGGAGATATAATGATGTCATTCCTGAAACCTTTCTTATGGGCATCTAAAAGTAAGAAGCTCTTAATCCAGAATCTCTGTCTGGACATGAGTGTCTCAGAACATTCAATGAATGACAGAGTTAGTGAGAAAAAACTTACTTGCTGCTTCTATTCCCTTCCCTATTTTCTTTCTTGAGGTTGTTATTGTTGTTATTATTGCTGTTATTATTATTATTATTATCATTACATGTTGTCATGGGCTAAGTAAACATTTTAACTGATGAGGTTTGGCTGAGAGAAGAATGTAACTTACATATGGAAGACTAATTAAAGGATAGTAGAGACTGCTAAGAACTAAACACTTTTAATAGTAATAAAGGTTACAAATCCCTCAGAAGGGGGGAATTTGTTTTCAGTGGGATAAGTAAGAACAACGTGCTTCTCTAGGTTTTGTGGACATCCAGAACAGTGGGTTTTAGCCCTGAGCACTTACACACCTCCCATCCAAACTTGGCAATGCTTAGAGATACTTTTCTTTGTCACAACTGGAAACCGATATTTGCATCTTATGAGTCTAGACCAGAAACGATGTAAAACATCTGGCAATGCTTGATCACTTGCTGAAAGCAAACCACGACCTAGTCAAAGTGCTCATGGTGCTGAGACTGAGAGCCCCTTCAGAGGAATCGTACTCCTCTTACAGAAAGGCACATCAGATCGCACCATAAACGCTAACACTTCCAATGGATTTGAAATCTGGTAAACCTTTAGAATCTTTGTTTTGAACACTTCATTTTCTAACTTCTCCATCTGAGAAGCACTTCCACCAGGAAAACTAAATTAAAGCCATTCAGTTATAGCTTTGTATATAAGCCAAGGACCAAGTACACTTGGGACAAACAATGCTATTACACACTGCATTGAAGAGAATGGTTTTGTGCTCAATAATTTAGCAAAACAGACTGAAAAATCAATCAAAATCAGCCTCTTAATATAGTATTCCATATCAAGAAGCACACTGGAGTCCTCTGAACTGCATTGTTCTGTGATGAGTTGTTCTAATGTGAACCAGCTCTCTTCTTTTCTGAGGCAGGATGGCATCTCATTGCAAAGAACTGAACCCAGGGCCTTCCTGTTACTAAGCAGTTGCTCCATCAGAGAAAGACATCTCCAGATCTGTTAGACAATTGCATTAGATCGATATAACTGACCTAAGATAATTACCATACTTCTCTCCAAAAGGTATTGTGAATTGACTAAATTATACATATGCATTCAGGATATTTGCAAACTTCAATAACTCTAGTGACAATGACACTGTTTCAGACTAAGGTAATAAATTCTTACCAGAAGAAACTTCATTGAAAGAAATTCTGAAACTTTTCTCTATACAGACTGTCTCTTCCTATGCAAATTTTGACTTTCAGCAATACATCAATTTAAAACATTAGCATACTGAAAAACAGATGAAAAGCATGTATATTGCCTTATGTTAATTCTGAATCAGGGCATTTTATTAATGTTGACTTTAAGTGAGAAAAATGTCATCAAGAACAAAATAACAGTTGCCCAGGATTCCAGTTTTATTCCAGAATTTCAACTGTAATGTTGCCAATTTACTTATTTTACAGTCTTCCCTATAGAAATAACTATATACAGAATGATGGAAAATGGTACAATCTTTCTACAATTTGCAATTGTAGCATGTGAAATAAGGCAAAAATTAACAAAATTGTAGACAATACGTGCCATAAAGAATTTAGAAGTGAATAACTGATGCTTTAATTTTTCTATCACAACTTCTTAAGTCTACCTTACCCACCTCTTCTTAAAAGTCCTATGTCCAGTCACGTGAAAGTATGTAACGGGAGGTAGCCATCTATGCTACAACACCATTGATGATATTTGATTCACAATCCTTCCAGATGAAAGCTAACTTCACTTTTTCCAGGTACATACCACTGACTCAATACATAAACACTTTATTGTTACCAGTAAGTCTCTGAAATCATCACAGCATCCAACGATTGTCCCACCTCATTGCCTATGCCAACACCTCCTATTATTTTTAATTTTGTTTTTTCTGTTGAAAAGTAGTGGAAGAGCTGTAAACTAAAAAGAAAACCAATCCCCTTGTGCAGGTTTATCAACAACAGTTTGTATGCAACAATAGTCAACTGTCCATTTGCAATCACATGCTTTAAAAAATATTGCTCACTTCACATGTTGGAAAGCTAAAAAAAAATTACCAGAGAACCCACCAAAACATGAAAGAAGAAATAATGAAAAGAAACTTAAGTTAACAAAAGAAACGGACGATGGACAGTAATTACAATTGCTAGCTGAATTTAATATTACAAAATTAGTTTAGATTATCAGCATTTTAAAGCACTCATTTTTAGAACAAGAACATAAAACTTTTACTCGCAAACTTCCAATCTCGTTCAAAATATCTGAGACTTTTAATTATCTCACTGTATGAGATCTCTGCACGTTGTTTCAGTATCTTTTAATTATAGTTTTAAATGTAAGCATCAGTTGCCTGCACGAAACACTCTACCGAGAATGCTTTTGCTTTAATTATGCAGCTAGACTGAACATGAATGAGGTAAGGAAACTGCTCCTCTATCTTTTGGCATCTTTTTCCTTTCTCCCATGCAGTTTGGAGAGCTGAGACCGAGAAATACTGTAGGAGCATAAACATGGATCTTTGGGAAGGAACTTGAGAATTGACATTGCACTCCTATGAAGAAAGATTGCTAGGGAAGTCAGGTAGCATAAGGGATGAGAGAGAGGAATGATCAGTAAAGTACTTGTGAAAGTTTAAGCACTTGAATCCCCTCTCCAGAACCATTGTGAAAGAGCTTATGGACCCCTGGGCCTGGCTGCCCAGTCATCCTAGTACGCTTAGTGAGGTCCAAGCCAGAGAGAAACTTGGTATTAAAAGTAATAATAATAAGATGAAGCTTCTGATTGTTCCTTGCAAAGATCACTGTCTTCATCTAAAGTAGCCAAGAAGCTATTGAAGAGATCCTAAGTAAGAGGCACAGGTAGTCAACGGTGTGCATGACAAAGCTCATGCCACAGTGTGGTGTGCACTTTGGAAGAGAAGTAGTGTTTACGTCTGAATCAATTTTAACAGTTCTGTTGACATTCAGGCAACAGACAACAACATCACTTTGCACGTTGTCTCTGATCAATATCAAATCAGATACATGGCTTCTTCCTAATAACTACGGACTCAAATGATGCTTTGGAGTCATCTTCCATACTGCTTGTTATAAATGTGGCTATGTTTTCTACCTCTAGGGGATTTTCGTGACCTATTCCCTCCACCATACTTAGAAAGGAGGTCTGAGGGTATCCATTACCCATTTCAGCTAGTACATAGAATAGGGATTAATAGAGTATTTAAGCCAAGTAAGTACATGGTGAAATGTCTAAGAATTGACAATAATGTTACTGATCTGAGAAACATGGTTTCAACAATAGGCAAGAGAAACAAGTCAGGCACAGAAATTAAGTAGCACCTGTATGGACCTAAGTGTGAAAGCTAAAAAGCATTGATCTCATGGCTCATGGTAATAGAGTATAGAATAGTGGGTCTCAAAGTTTGAGGAGGCAGTGGGTATGAGAGCTATGGAAACAGAATAGTTAGTGGCCACAGGAATGCAGAAGTTAACAGCTTGTAATTTATTATAACACAAGTAGATATACATAGTTTGGCAAGAATTACCTGTACTTTTCAAAATAGGTAGTAGAGAAGATTTCTTTCATGTTCCCACCACAAAGATGTTAAGTATCTAAAGTGTTAGACCTGCTATTTACCTTGATCTGGTCAGTCCATTACATAGAATCCTACAGTGAGATGTCACACTATTTTCTATATCTATGTGAAATTATCAATAATAAATTAAAACAAAATATGCTTGTTTGAGAAGGCACCATGCTTTCATGAGAAATGCCGCTAGTGTGTGTATGAGAAGTCATGATCAAAGCAAATGACTTAAAACCCACTTATATTCCTAACGACACTTCCTCAGTCAGAAAATTTTCGATGGGCCTTTCGGTAAAGTTGACATTTTAACCTTTCTTTTCCTCTGTAAGGCCATTCTAACTGAAGCAGGTTGCCAGAAATTGTTGAAGCGTGAGCAAAAGCTAGATGAAATGTACAGTAAATCCTCTGGTAAGGTTCCCTGGGAACAAATCAAATATATGTCAAGATTCTCCCTAGGCTGCAGTATTCTGTCATCAAGACACTGAGAGACTTTTGTATATTCTCTCTCCCCTGCCATGCATTGGGTAGATAGCATACATACAAATGCAATTTCCTGAAAGATAACTACCTTCTCTGTCTTAACTGAATTTTTCTGTTCCTTTCTCAGTCCCTCTGCCAGGAAACTGTGATGCTCACACTGCTGAAACTCTGAAGACAGACGATTGAGCTTGCCAAAGGTCTGAACACAATTTCTGCTCTTCATTTTGACACATGACCACGGGCTCCTAAGTTTGTTCTAACATTCATAATGAATCTCGTCCCCTGGCTCAGGGAGATAAGGTGCATTCTAATGAGTTAGTTTCAGGTTCTCAAATCATGTTGAGACCAAACCAGCATAGAATCAAATCAGGTTCTGAATGACTGATCTTGCCAGCAGTAATGAGTCAAAATTTAGGGAAGGTTATATTTTGCATGCACTGTTTAGATTTAGCCTAATGGCACATTAACAAATAATTTTAGCCATTTTAATTAATTTGAAAATAATTTTAGCTTACAAAAATATTTTATCTTTGCATTAATTAACATATTTTTCACTAAGATTGAAAAATGGACTAGGTTTTACAAAGTATATGTTTGTCTTCTTTGTCTCTTGGATAAAATGTTTTAGAATGTATAAATTTTCAAAACACAGTTTCCATGCTGGATGACGCATGGGATATATATTGGAATGGCGTATGAGGCCATAGTCACAGAGTATATTAGACCTATGTTTTCTACTTCATTTCAGAGATGTTTATTGCTGCAATGAGAATCATTTATGTTTGTTTTCAAAGCTTGATATTATTCTTCTTTACTATAGTAAAAAAAGTAACATCTTACTTTTCTTTGTGTTTTATTGATATGTAGTTACCATCTAATTAGAAATCTCTGAATTTAGAAGGACTAGGAAAGACATGTCCCTTCCAGGAAATGATCCCAGAGAGTTATTTCCTTTTAATCAAATGTTTTCTAAATATAGCTAAATGATCACCTGTTAAAATTCAGGATGTGTAATGTTTATGTCTTTGTATATTATATAGTGTTATTAACTTAGTAAATGTTAAAATCCTATTTCCACATGAGTGGGAAGAAAATCTAATAGTTATTTAATTGCATATTTCCAAAAATCCTAAGCAAGTTTGGGGCAGATGTTGAGATTGTCTAAGGAAAATGTGATAACCTATGACTTCACAGCACTTTCATCTCCTTATGCATGCTGCAGGGCCACTCAGTGGGGGAAATTAGTTGCTAGAATAATGCCTTTGAGTACTTTGGAAACTCAGCAAATCCCTTGAAATGCAGCCAACTCTTTTCAATTTTCACAATGCTTTTAAAATTATATGCTAATAGATCAATAACTTAGCTCTTTAGTTGATTTCTGCAGGTTACTGAGAGACTGGTAAAGGGCACTTGATAGCATTGCTTTTCTATAACATGAAAAGATTATCTGACTATATACTGCAAACATAGCTATGTAGTGAGTTAGTTCACAGACAAGCTAAGATCCATGGGATAGTTTATGAAGTTCACATAGAAACTGACAGGATTGCAACAGGAGTATGGAAGTTCTGACGAAAGCCCAAGTATTTTCCAACACATGTTGTCAGACATATAACATGATTACCTGAAAATGAAGTGGTCAAAGCAGAACAGTGTACCGGAACTTGCATCTGTGATATCCCACAAACAGCTACCTTAGAATCAATTCATACCACACACTATATTCCCAAGAGCCAAGGAAGCTACGCTCTGGAAAAAGCCAGAGCTGACCATACTCTAGTAGTCTAACAATGACAGAATACCAACAATGTCCTCACAGCAAATCTGAAATATAGGGTATCATTTGGTAACAGAATATCAGGACTGTTCAGGGTCAAAGAAAACGAATAACCTATTTGAATTCTTGGAAAGACAGACACCAACAAAGCAAGTTTATTGATCATGGAAAAAGAGCTTCCATGTTTTGATCATAATGACACAAATGAGTTGCAGAACCATCACAAAATCAGGAGCTGAACTAGGTCAAAAGGTGACAGAAATCAATCTGAGATCAACAAGGAACAGCAAAGAAATTAAGCCAATTCCAGCACAAACCAGAAATTATTCAGTATTCTAATGGAAGCTTTCAAGCTATTTTAAAACTGAAACAAAAATCTTTGATCTTACAAAGAAATTAAAAGTGCAGTAAGGAGTACCAATAACAGAACATGTCCAAGTAGAATGAATTAGAAAATTCAAACATGGGTTTTTCAAAACACAATAAGATGGCAAACCGGAGTAGAGGGTGGGAAGGAATGAAATAAAATACTGGGATTTGGAGACAGCATTAAAAGAGAACATCCTTAGAGTAATGGTGAGGATCTTTCAAATGGCAAAGGGATAAATATGTTTGTTCAAAGACAAACTAAGGCTCGGATATTAGCTCTGTTAATAGAATATTTGCCCTGTAACCATGAGGATCTAGGTGAGGTGGTCTACATGTGTAAGCTAAGGGTTGAGGAAGTAGGAACAAATAGAACCTGGGAGTTTGCTGTCCAGTCAACCTAGCCAACATGGTGAGCTTCAGGTGAGTGAGAGATGCTGCCTCAATATACAAGATTAAGGATTCTGAAGGATGACACCTAAGGTTATCCTGTGGTATCCATGAAAACACATACATACATAGACAGACAGAGAGTGAGAGAGAGAGAGAGAGAGAGAGAGAGAGAGAGAGAATTTGAAACATTTACAAAGTCTAGGAGATCATATGAACATACTTTTGGCAGATGACTGATCACCAGTCCAGTCAGAATCAGGTGAATCACGACAACATCAAGACATACTGTAATCAAGTTCTCAAAGGACAATGAGAAATGGGAAATTTTCATGGTATCACTTTATTGTCAGAAAGAAAGTATAAGTGTGCTCCAGTTTGCTTAAGAGCAGACTTCACCACAGAAACTTTAGAGGTGGAGAGAAAAAGAAAGGTAGGAGGCATTCACAGTGCTGAAGAAAAGTCATATTGACAAGTAACACAGTACAAGTGAGATCAATTCTTTAGAAATGAAAAAGCAGTAAAAAAACATTACCATAGAAAAATAGAGACTATATTTCTAGCTGACCTGTTTTGCAAGAAATGGTGGATGAACTTCTTTATACTACAGTAAAGGAATCTTCTCAATAAGAAAAGCGCATCAGAAGATGTAAAGATCACTGACAAGAGTAACTATGCCATTTCAGAATTCTCTAATACCATTATGCATGGTGCATCAATCATGGCTTTACTCTGAGCACTATAAAATGAAAAAACATAAATACATTAAGTGGTAGGCAATGTGGAAATATATAAAATGGAATATCAAAAATTCAATTTGTGGAAAATGGATCTTTAAAATGTTATTGCTATCTGTTCTTGTTTCTTTTTGAGTTTTTTATCCTTATAGTCATGTTATGATGCAACCATTTCACAATAAGTCTTACCATAAAAAGGTTTCGAAAGCCTCATGATAACCGTAAAGCAAATATCAATTACCAGAAAAGTCAAAAATAATAAGCAAGGAATCAATGAACAGGAAGTGTAGCTAATGATTAACTGCTCTATGTTAATGTGTGAGGCCCTGGGCTTGAGCACAACGTTGAAAATAACAGGATAACATTTCTTGTTTGGTGTTGTGGCCCATACCTCTCATGAAGGGACTGAAGAACCTAGGACAGAATGATTGTGAGTTCCTAGGCCAAGAAAATCAGTTCAAAACACATGACTAAAGTCAGTCATGTCACTGCAACAGAAGCCAGCAACAAGAGGAGGGGTGATAGAAAAACTCAATAAAACAAACAAACAAACCAATATGAAGAATTATTCAGTTGAATTGTTTGAGATGCTGGAAGAACAAACAAGACATGTGTTGAGCCAAGAACTTGCACTGCCTTGCAAGTTATACATAGAGTGAAGGTGAAATATGAGATGAAATATTCTACTTGATGAAAATCCAGAGAAAGAAGGAATTGGACTACTAAAGTCAGATGTGGACCACAAGCAAAGAACAGTTAAAAAGAGACAAGGGCTCAAGTTAATAAAAAAAAAAAGAAAGCAAGCTGAGCATGCTACGGAAAGCAAGCCAGTGAGCAGCATTCCTCCATGGCTTCTCATCCACTCAGTCTATAAGTTCCTGCCCTGTGTGAGTACCAGTCCTGAATTTTTTTGGTGATGAACAGCAATGTGGAAGTGTAAGCTGAATAAACCCTTTCCTTCCCAAAAAAAAAAAAAGAGACAAGGGCATTCATTATATAATGACGTTTACTGACCAACATCAAAGAAACTTCAAATGTATTTGTAGGCAATGTCAGAGCTTCTAAATGCATAAAGCAAGTGAAATAGTAAGCCTCAAGAGACAGACAGACACCAACTCAGTAATGGTTGGGATTTCAACAAGGCACCTTTATCAATAGACTAAATCATTTAAGCAGACGAGAAACAGCACAGTGAAATTGCAAAAGAGATCAAGTGAGCTTGCTAAATATTCATTCATCTCATTAGCACTTTGAACATTTTCCAAGATAGATTATGTGGTAGGCCACGAACCACCACTCAATAAATCGAAAAGATTTGGAACCCTATCAGGCATCTCTTAAGACCACATAGAAATTTATAGCAACAACAAAAAAATTTAGAAACTATACAAAAACATAGAGATTAAAGACTTTAATTTTAAATTTTATATATTTTTTCATAATTTTATACATGAGTAAATGTATTTAGATCCCATCTTCTCACATGCCCCAACTCCTTCTAAACTCCAGCCTCATATCTCCCTCCCAATATTTCCCCTCCTCCCCTTGCTTCTCCTCTTCCTCCCTCTCCTCCTCCTCCTCATTTTCTTCCCCGTTCCTCTTCTTCTCTGCCTCTTCTTCTACATATTTTTCAAGTTAGAATCCACTTAGTACTATTTCCAGGTACATGAGTGTAGTGTGCCATCTACTGGAAAATAGGAAACCTAACATGGGCCATACCACTGCAGAAAACTGATTACACATCCCAGTGGTATTCAAATGCCAATGGCCTCTTAAATAATTATAGGTTTCATAATCCACTTCCCTTTCCAAACTAGAACGCTGGCTAACTTGGTCTTATGCAGATCTTGTGCTAGCAACCCCAGCTGCTGTGAATTCATAAGTGCAATAGCATCATGTCAAAAAGATATTATTTCACAGCAAGTTTCCCTAACCTGTGGCTCTTACAATCTTTCCCAGTCACTTAAGCTCTACATTTTCAGAAGTTGTGAGTCTCAACCACTCCTCAGTGTGTGAATAAGCTTCTCTGAGGGTAGATGGTAGCTGTACCAGTCTACTAGTAAGTGGGTCAGCACTTAGAAAGCAGTTTGAGATTGAGTCACTTAGCAAAATAATAGTAGTGGGGTGCTATGACATCTGCAGACACAGGTTACTGGCTAATTTAACAGTGCTAGATATTAGATTCGTCTTACGGAATGAACAAATTTGTCATCAACTGGCTTTTGTTTTCCTGTCAATTCTGAGTGCCTAAAGCTTACAAATGATGAGGACAAATGTTCTCAACAGGATGGTTAATGAATAGTTACAAGAACTTATTTATATTTACATGGTTAGACTCTAGCCATATCCCGGCTAACCATGTCCTCTTGAAATGGGTCATAGATTGCTTGTAATTGTAGCCTCATTTGGAATTAGGATATAAAAATGCAAAGCAGTTAATTAACTAGTGTTGCATAATAAGAAAAGCTGTGAACTAGGTTCTGTTTTCACAGTGCTCTGTTCAGTGCCTTCTTCTAGTAGCCATTCATCAGCTGGCTGCTTCAACTTTCTATTTTGCACAAGGAAAAATATATGCTAGGTGCTGCAGAGGAGGCATAATGCTCTCTGGGACAAACATTGTAAAAAATACTTCATAATACCAGCATATATATAAAAAACTTCAAGGTCCAAAGAAGGAGTTGTAAGTGGGATTTTTTTTTAGTTAAAAAGAAGAAAAGAATAATAGTTACCATTCCTTTGTACTTTGCAAGTCTTTTCCAATTGAATCCTCACAATTCAATGAATCAGCTATGAAGAAGTCCACAACACATTCAGAGGAGTTTTAAAATATACAGGGAGCAACATAGCAAAATGGACCAGCCTTGAAAGTAATTCTAGTCACTATTCACCCACTGTTCACCTAAAATAGTGAGATACATGACAAAATATTGGAAAGAACATGAGGTGCAAAATAGAACATATATTATACAGAGTATTTCTAATCATGGGAAATAGAACAGCATGGAACAAGAAGTCACATTTCAGTAGCAAGAAGATGACATTGCGGGCATACTGGCAAAGGCATGAGTTGACACAGAGCAGTATTAGACTAGAAACACGTGGTTAGCATTACCAGGTAGCCTGAGGGCTTGAGTGCCAAGCTGAATTGTCAGTTTCATATTATATATAGTGGTGGATGCAGGACCTTCCTAAGCACAAGATCAAACATTCGAAATGATATTCTCCCAGCATTCATATGGTAAGAGGGTAGAATTCTGCAAAAAATCATAATGACCAAAAGAACACAACAATAGTTTGAAAACCAAATTAGCACCCTACACTAGAAATAATAATGAGGCATATTTGTTTAAGCCCTCTCTATTGCCATCAACAACACGCCAGATTTGTTTCTTACCAGCTAAGGAAAAAAATGCCCTCATATTCAATGTTTGTTTTTTCCCACTGATATTAATTATATCAAGAAATATTTGCAGTAATTGAAACCTCAGTTCTTTATTACCTAACACTTGCATTTTCATGGTAGTACCAATTACTTGAGTGCGGAGTCTCCTCCATTAGGAGTTTTTAAATTAAAATCTAATTGAGGTATCTAAAACCTGATGGACCTGATCTCAAAGACTTTTCATGGTAAAGGGCCCTTAGCATAAATTGGTGAAATTCTGTGCATCCTATACAGTAAAAGATGTTATAATCAACTGACTGGAGTTCACTTGTCCCCGTATGAGAAATCTTAGAGTTAGAACTTTACGATTCATGTGACTCTTTTTTGAAAGAGGATATTTGCTTTGTAACAGAGGTTGGCCTTTAACTTTAACAGTATAGTCCAGGTTTGCCTTTAAAATCACTATCTTCTTGCCTCTTCTTCCCATCTGTTGGAATTACAAGCACAAGTCTTCAATCTTAGATACTGTGACATATTTTTAACAAAACAGGAAAAAAGTTGAGTTTTGTTCTATAAAATGAGCGAATTAAACAAGATCTAACCTCTCTTCCTCCTTGTAAAACAGTAAAGTGAGGAGTTAGGAAATCAGCCAGTTTTTAGCATGTGCAGACAAACAGATCTAGGTGGTGACTTAAAAAATACCCATTTAGGAGGATTGCTCACACCAGAAATCAACATCTACAATAAATTTGGCCCTTTTTTTCAGAGATTAAAAACTGTCAATATAACTATTCACAAACCCTAAGGTTTTTTAGAGTTAAGGACTCATGCACATGGAGTAATTTAATTTTAGAGAATTTGCAATTAGAATGTTCACTAGGCGTTTTCTTTTTTATTGGTTATTTTATTTAATATATTTCAAATATTATCCCCCTTCCTGTTTCCTCTCTGCAAACCCCTTATCCCACTCCCCCTCCCCCTACTTCTATGAGAGTGCTCCCTCACCCACCTATCCACCCACCAACTCACGCACTCCCACCTTACCACCCTAGCAGCCTCCACAGGACCAAAGGCCTCCCTCCATTTGATGCCAGATAAGGCCAACCTCTGCTACTTATGCAGCTGAAGCAATGGGTCTCTCCATGTACTCTTTGGTTGGTGGTTTAGTCCCTGGGAGCTCTAGGGGTCTGGTTGGTTGATACTGTTATTCTTCCTATGGGGTTGCAAATCCCTTCAGCTCCTTCAGTCCTTCCCCCAATTCCTCCATTGGGGCCCCTGTGCTCAGTCTGATGGTTGGCGGCAAGCATCCTCATCTATATCAGTAAGCGTCTGTCACAGCCTCTCAGGGGACAGCTACACCTGACTCCTGGCAGCAAGTGCTTCTTGGCATCAGCAATAGTGACTGGGTTTGAGGTCTGCAGATGGGATGGATCCCCAGGTGGAGCAGTCTCTAGATGGTCTTTCCATCAGTCTTTATTCCACGCTTTAAATTTGTGTTTCCTTTAGATAGGAGCAATTCTAGGTTGATATTTTTGAGGTGGGTGGGTGTCCCCATTCCTCAACTGCCGTGCCTAACCTCTGGATATGGTCTCTCTAGGGTCTACCTGCCCTTTGCTGGATATTTCAGCTAATGTCATCCCTGTTGGGTCCTGTGACCTTCTTGCTTTCCTGGCATCTGGGACTTTGTAGTGGCTACCCCCAGTTTCCTATCCTCCACTATTGCACATCTCCATTCAATTTCCTGACCCTCTTTACTTCTCCTCCAAGTCTTCTCCCACACTTGATCCCGCCTCCCTTTTCCCTCCCCATCCTCTCTCCCTTTCAGCCCCTCCCTCCTTCTATCTCCTGTGATTATTTTGTTCCCCCTCCTAAATAAGACTGAAGCACCCACATTTTCATCTTCCTTCTTGAGCTTCATATGGTCTATGAGTTGTATTATGGGTATTCTGAGATTTTTGTCTAATTTCCACTTATCAGTGAGTGCATACTGTGTGTGCTCTTTTGTGACTGGATTATCTCATTCAAGACATATAACAAGGACACATGCTCCACTATGTTCATAGTAGCCTTATTTATAATAGCCAGAAGCTGGAAACAACCAAGATGTCTGTCAACAGAGGAATGGATACAGAAAATGGGGTACATTTACACAATGGAGCACTACTCAGCTATTAAAAAGAATGAATTCATGTAATTCACAGCAAATAGGTGGAACTAGAAAATATTATCCTGAGTGAAATAGCCTGACCCAGTCACAAAAGATCACTAGGCTTTTTCAAGTGAAAATTTAGATATACTTTTTTTTTATCTTTATTAACTTGAGTATTTCTTATTTACATTTCGATTGTTATTCCCCTTCCAATGCTTTGTTTTGTTTCATTTATCCTTTTGTTAAAGATATTTTTTCTAACATATATATCCTGATAACTGTTTTTTTTTTTTGAAGAGCTATGTATTTATTAGTCATGGGCAGACCCTAATCTACCAAATCACTGTAGGCAAGCCAGGAGTATCTTTTGTTCACTTATTTTGATTTCTGTACCATAGTATCATTGCTTTAGATTATCATTCCCCAATATGTGTTTTTAAATACTAGTATCATTCCTAATATGTCTTATTAAAGGACCCTAAAGCCATAGAAGGCTGGGAAATTCTGAAACGTGTATGCAACTCTATTGAGGCTACTTCTTTTTTTTGTTTGTTTGTTTTTGTTTTTTTATTATTATTATTATTAACTTGAGTATTTCTTATATACATTTCGAGTGTTATTCCCTTTCCAGGTTTCTGGGCAAACATCCCCCTCCTCCCTCCCCTTCCTTATGGGTGTTCCCCTCCCAACCCTCCCCCCATTGCCGCCCTCCCCCCAACAGTCTAGTTCACTGGGGGTTCAGTCTTAGCACTGATAACTGTTTTATCTCCTTTTGCTTCTCCTACTTCTTCCCCTACCTTCCCTCCAGATCCACTTCCCTTTTGTTCTTCATTGGGAGGAATAAAAGCTTCTAGGTGATAATAATACAATGAAATGCAATAAAATTTAAAAAAAACTAACACATTAAAGATGGACAAGACAAACAAACCTAAGGTAAGAACTCAAGAGAAAGCACAAGCATCAGAGACCCACTCATTAAAATACTCAGGAGTCCCATGCAAACACTACATGGGGAGCTGTAACATATGTGCAGAGTGGGTGCAGGCTTTTCATGGCCCTGTGCTTGCTGCTTCTGTCTCTGAGTTCTTAAGAACTCTGGTCATGTTGACTTAGAGGCCCTTATTTTCTTGATGTCCACCATCCTCTCTGCCTCTTACACTCTTTTTGCCTTCTCTTCAGTGGGGTTCCCTCAGCCCTGTGGGAAGGAATTTAATAGGGTCATCCTCTTTAGTTTAAAGTCGCTAACTCTGCATAATGGTTGACCGTGAATCTATTTGTTCCCATCTGCTGCAGAAGAAAGCTTCTCTAAAGATGGCTGAGGAAAACACTGATCTATGAGTATAGCAGGATGTCATTAGGGATTATCCTAGTGTTACCTTGTTTTGGTTTGGTTGGTTGGTTGGTTGGTTTATTTTGTTTGTTTGTTTTGTTTTGTTTTGTTTCGTTTCGGTTTGGTTTGGTTTGGTTTTTTGGGGGTTTTTGTTTGTTTGTTTTTGGGGTTTTTTTTGCTTGTTTTTTGTTGTTTTTTGTTTGTTTTTTGTCTTTTTAGCTTATTTGATTTTTAGTTTTGTTGCTGTTGTATGTTTTGTGGGTTTTATTTTTGTTGTTGTTGTTTGGTATTGTCGCTGCTGCTGCTGCTGCTGCTGTTGTTGTTGTTGTTGTTGTTGTTGTTGTTGTTGTTGTTGTTCAGAAAAAGACCAAAACAGAAATTGAACATAAAGATAAATAGATTGGGATGTAAGGAGGAGCTGTAAGGAGTTGGTATAGAAAAAAATGATCAAAATACACTGCATAAAAAATTCAAATATAGATAGACAATGTGACAGATAGAAAGATAGAGAAATAGACAGATTAACTAACTGACCAAGCAACCGACCCAGGATCAGAAACACAAACATGCTCTGTCATGTGTAGATCCTAGCTTTTAACTTTTACATATACATGTATGTGTATGCATGGAAGTCAATGTGGATAGAGGCTATGAAACTAGTAATGAATCCATGTGAAAAGGAAAGGAGGATTTAAGGTAAAATTTGAAGAATTTTAGAAGAAGAAGCTTGAAGAAGGTAACAGATTATATGTGACATTAAAAAGGGATGGGGATACGGGTGAAAACTGAGTGAGAAAAAGCATAGAGAGATGGAGGGCATTGGGTAAGGAGAAGGGGAGGAACAACCAAAACTAGGTGTACATGAAAATTTCATAAAGAATCTTCTATTTTGTATGCCAATTGAAACATAAAATTATATTCAAAGACAGAGAGAAGCTGAGGAAAATATTAATAAACCACCAATCTCCCACTGTAGAAAATACTATTTACTGTAATAAACTTAAATTACAGTGATCAAAGTAAGTTATTAATTTTGTTATACAATAAATTGAACAGATATCCTTATGATAACCTAGAATAGCAAGGTATTAAAAATACGATTTAACAATTTCACATACTTTCAACAGTTATAGAAAGCAGACATCTGGATGTGCTGCTGTAGCAATACTTGTTCTATGTCATTTCATTGTCCCTTGAACTTACAAGGATATTTTAAATAGTAATTAAAATTATAAACTGCTTCTCATCATTTCCTTCTTAGTCTGTGCTAGTTCCAATTTTCTAAGTTATGAAAATTCTTACAGAACTCAGAGCCAAAACATCTGTCCAATATTTACACGAGGCATCATTAATTATTTTCACTTATTAAAATGCCTGTGCATGTTCTTTTAATTAATGATTCCATTCATAAGGGAGAATTGTAAGAATTCAAATATCATTTAAAGAAAACTTAACAGATTTTATACGCTAGTTAGTAATAGTTATATTAGATGTAAAAGTAGTGATAGTTTCTATGTTATTTTTTCTGCCCAAAGATGAGTGTCCAAGCAGATGAAGAGTTGGACTGTATGGTAATTCAGTGTTTGATTTTTTTGAGGAATTATCTTAATGATTCCATAGCATTGCACATATTCATCAACAAAGAACAAACATGGGAGTTTCTTGTCATTACTGCCTAACTCATTATTCACAGTCTGTATTTTTGTGATAACCATCCTATACAGTCTGAAGGTTACCTCAGTATGGTTTGTTTTGTTTGTTGGTTGGTTGGTTTGTTTTTTACTAATCAACACAGTGTTAACAAGAAGATTCCAGAACTTGATGGTGAATATGTGTATCTTCTCCTTTGCCCTCTACCAACGCCACCATGGGCAGTTGGGTAGAATTAGGCTTACCTGTTGAAGGAAAGGACTGATGGGGAATAGGCAAATAGATCAGGTCATTAGAGGTGAGAATACAATATCTCAGTGCTGTCACAAATTTCTGGAAGAATGAACTAAAAGAAAATGCTTCATTCTAACTAGGTTCAGAGTTCAGTTCATAGTCACATAGGCTCTAGACCTTAAACAAAGCATCATGGTTGTAGGTGTATGTGCTAGAGGAGAGCTATTAGAGGAGAGCAACAGTTCATGCTGTTGTTAGGTTCTGTTCACCAAACCCAGTCACTACTGGGGATACCAACAGTTGCATGCTGACAGGAGCCTGATATAGCTGTCTTTTGAGAGGCTCTGCCAGAGCCTGACAAATACAGAGGCAGATGCTCACAGCCAATCATTGGATTGAGAATGGGGTCCCCAATAGAGGAGCTGGAGAAAGGACTGAGGTAACTGAAGGGGTTTGCAACCCCATAGTAAGAACAGTATCAACCAACCATATACCCCATAGCTCCTGGGAACTAAACCACCAAGCAAAGAGTGCACATGGAGCGACCCATGGCTCCAGCCCCATATGTAGCAGAGGAGGGAACTTGTCGGGAATCAATGGGAGGAGAGGCCTTTTGTTCTGTGAAGGCTCAATGCCCCAGTGTAGGGAAATGCCAGGGCAGGAAGGTGGGAGTGAGTGGGGGTTGGGGGGACACCCTTAGAGAAGCGTGGAAGGGAGGATCGAATAGGAGATTTCTAGAGGGGAAACAGAGAAAGCGGATAACATTTGAAATGCAAATAAATAAGGTATCTGAGTAAAAAGAAGAAAGAAAAAGAAGAAAAGAGAATGATGGAGCCATTTTTGGATTCTAATGGTAAAGGGACATAAGGGACCAGAAACTTGTTCAACAAGTTGTTCTGCACCAGTAGCTTTCAAGTTTATAAGAAGGATGGGTGAGAACAATGGAAGAACAAGGAACTAAGTTTATGGAGAGGTAAAAGCACTGTTCTATAGACAGAGAGGTGAAACAGAAAGGGAACCAATACAAAGGGTTACTAATATTCTCACTTGAAGCTTTTCTGAACAAAGTATGAACCTGATCAATTTTGCCCATATGTATGTTAGGTATTAGGTTGGGTCTATCATGGTTGACTGAATAGGATTCTTGGGGAAGATTCCAATTGGCTAAATGGAAGAATGGAAAAATGCAGACTCTGACAAAAAAAACCACCAGTGGAAATGGATTTGCCAATATCTGGGAGAAAGAATGCGAAAGTAAAAGTTGAACAAAGATTGATGGTTTAAAATTTTGCTGCTAAATTAAGCCCCTGAATTCACTATGTAGAAGGCACACACACACACACACACACACACACACACACACACACACACACACAATCACACATGATTTTGTCAGATCATGAATATGTTTGTCCTCTTGAGACCTGTAATTCCGAATAATTGCTTATAGACAAGGACTGTCTTGCTCCTGACCTCTATTAATGGGCAGATAAGAAACAGAGAAAAAAGAGGCCACAAACAGATACCTCCCAGGACCCATGTCTACTCCCTTTAGCTAAGTATAACCTGCTGTAGTTTCTATAGACTTCAAAAATAATACCTCTAAGTAGGAACCAAATATTTAACACATGAGCCCTTTGGGGACATTTTAGTTTCAGACCATTATTTGAAGTTATTAGCTGAGGTTAACTGAGCCTCCTTCAGTTTCTAACCATAACTTGAGATCATTTATTGGCACCTGACCCTCCACTTAGCATATATATGAGCAGCCAGCATAACAGAGCCACCAAGCTGAATCTCACTGACATGTATTGCAAAGGGACAGAGATCAGTAAACCATAGACAAGCAAACCATATCAGATTAAAGAGAAAATGCTAAAGACTCAAGGCTAGACAGATGGCTATTGTTCATGTCTTATATCATTATTCTGCAAACTGGGTACATGTTATACAATGTATGGGGGATCAAAAAGCAAATTATTGTACTAAAACATGGAAGGAAAAAAGAACTCCAGGTAAGATCATCATACTAAGAATGTACACATGAGAAAGATATATTTGTTTAATACTGATGAGTTGTAGGGTCAAGATGAGGCTGGAGGGCAGATCATTAGAATAGGTATGGAATCTAAAAAATGTTTGTCTTGTACCGCGCACTCTGCCAAACCATGGGCAATGCATGGAGGTATAGAGATCTCTTCTTAATATACAGGCTGAGCAAGCCAAGAGGAACACTCCTCCATTGTTGATGGGATTGCAGACTGGTACAACCATTCTGGAAGTCAGTCTGGAGGTTCCTCAGAAAATTGGACATTGAACTGCCTGAGGATCCAGCTATACCTCTCTTGGGCAAATACCTAAAAGATGCCCCAACATATAAAAAAGACACATGCTCCACTATGTTCATAGCAGCCTTATTTATAATAGCCAGAAGCTGGAAAGAACCCAGATGCCCTTCAACAGAGGAGTGGATACAGAAAATGTGGTATATCTACACAATGGAATATTAATCAGCTATCAAAAACAATGCCTTTATGAAATTCATAGACAAATGGTTGGAACTGGAAAATATCACCCTGAGTGAGGTAACCCAATCACAGAAAAACACACATGGTATGCACTCATTGATAAGTGGCTATTAGCCCAAATGCTTGAACTACCCTAGATGCATAGAACACATGAAACTCAAGATGGATGATCAAAATGTGAATGCTTCACTCCTTCTTTAAAAGGGGAACAAGAATACTCTTGGCAGGGAATAGAGAGGCAAAGATTAAAACAGACACAGAAGGAACACCCATTCAGAGCCTGCCCCACATGTGGCCCATACATATACAGCCACCCAATTAGACAAGATGGATGAAGCAAAGAAGTGCAGACCGACAGGAGCCGGATGTAGATCGCTCCTGAGAGACACAGCCAGAATACAGCAAATACAGAGGCGAATGCCAGCAGCAAACCACTGAACTGAGAATAGGACCCCCATTGAAGGAATCAGAGAAAGAACTAGAAGAGCTTGAAGGGGCTCGAGACCCCTTATGAACAACAATGCCATGCAACCAGAGCTTCCCGGGACTAAGCCACTACCTAAAGACTATACATGGACTGACCCTGGACTCTGACCTCATAGGTAGCAATGAATATCCTAGTAAGATCACCAGTGGAAGGGGAAGCCCTTGGTCCTGCTAAGACTGAATCCCCAGTGAACTAGACTATGGGGGGAGGGTGGCAATGGGGGGAGGATGGGGAAGGGAACACCCATAAAGAAGGGGAGGGGGAGGGACTAGGGGGATGTTTGCCCGGAAACCAGGAAAGGGAACAACATTTGAAATGTAAATAAGAAATACTCAAGTTAATAATAATAAAAAAAAAGAGGGAAAGAACTGAAATATTTCAAATTTTTGCATACTTAAAAAAAAAGAAGTTGAGATTATGGGAAAGTAAGTATAGCTGAAATAAAAAAACTACAGTATATTCATAAAAAAAAAAACCATTTGCTTATGTACGAGTCAGATTTGAAAGATCCCAAATCCATGCAAGGTGGTGTTTTCAAAGAGACTGTGATATTATGGACCTCCCAGCTTTCCTCATAATTACATTCCACTCTTCGTGATCACATTCATTTACCTGCTGGTTTGGATCTTACTGACCAGAAGCATATTTCATACAATATCTTAGCCAATGCTTGAGTCAGAAACTTCAATATGAAATTATATTGTCTACTTGTTGCTTCTCATCAATTTCCATGGAAAAGTAACACTTCTGAAAAACCAAACCAAAAATGGCCTGAATAATGATTGTGACTAAGTTACTCATTGAAGATGCCATTGCTCCATGATGAGAACTTAGATTCCAAGGGCTTAAACGGGGGCCTGGAAGTCATCACAATTCTATCCTACTGGTTTCTTACTCTATTGGATACTGGACAGTATTCTCAGAGTTGTTGGTGTTGATATTTTCATTATTCAGGAAATTAACCATATAGCCCACTGAATAAGAAGCATAGTAAACTCCAAAGCCAGTTTTTGTACCACGATCAACTTTGAAACAGTTTTCTGTCTTGAGAGCACTTTTAGGCAAAATGCTTTGATCAGTGTAATGTTATAAAATAATACTCATGGCTTTTTTCTGATATGAAATATTTTTACTGTAAAAATTATTTTTTATAAATAGATATTTTTTTCTCAACAATGTGGAAAGAGAGAACTGACTATGATAGATTTACCTGTGACCTCCACATGTATACCATGGCACTCTTTTGTATACACACACATACACATACACATACACACACACACACACACACACACACACACACACACACCCCACATACACCAAATATAACACAATATTTACTTTTAAAAAGAAAGAAATTTACTTCCATCCCACCCTATTTTTATAGCAAGAGGGCTTATTTAAAATTCTCTTATGTCCCCAGGAAGACCAGGGGCAGAACTCAGAAGACCCAAGAGTTTCAATAATAAAATCGTTTCATTTTCTTCTCCACTGAGCTACAGTTAACATACCCTTTCCTTCCACTACAGATGTACAAACTAATGTTACCCAAATCTACCATAAAAAATCAAGACGTTTTCATGTTGTGTTAATGTTTTATAAATAGTTTAGAGAATATTTGTGCTTAGTACTACCTCAAAATCATAGTAGTAATTTGATGACCAGCATTCTTATAAAGTGAGTTGGGAAAGTACATCTGCCTATATGTATGCATGTATACTAAGTTTGTTTTACTTATATTTTGAACGTTATATTTAAGCACAAATTTTTCATGGCCTTATGCTTTTCCTGCCTTTAGCTCAGGAAAAAGAGTATGCACGCATTTCAGCACATACCAAAAACGTCCCACTGTACCAATATTCCTAAAATCGCTGTTCCCTAAAATACATTCACTAGCAAAATAAAAATTAAATCCTGCTTGCAGAAGTTCTTAAAAACTGGGCAAAAATAACATCTCATTTAGGAGTATGGAAGTGGATGAGTCAGTCACATGCTGAAGTGTTTGTGTGGGCTGCCCTAAGAAAAACTGAGAGGCACATCTGTAGTACCTCTCTCAGCTGGGTGGCCCCATTCTCCCTGGTGCTGAAGTCCAAGAAGACCCCCATTGAAATGAGTGCTTGCTTCAGTGAACGGCTAACTCTTAGATGGTGTGTTAATATTCAATGCTATCTCTGCAAACCACTTCTGTGTGAAAATGATCAATGGAGACCAGTGCCTGAACCCTATTAGAGCAAATTCTGAAATGTGGCTGAGAGAAGGCACCATCCATACTGAGGGGCTATAAAAACTAGTTCCTCTATTTACCTTTGCCTGGACAAACCCCAGAGCATTCACATTCAGAAAATAAATAAGCACAACTGGTCTACACTTTAGAACTCAGTCGCCAAATCCTAAGTTAACAGCCCTGTTGCTGTTACAAAATGCCTCAGACTAGGGAATTGCCAGTGATGGTTTATCTCTCATGTCTATGAAGAGTGGGATGTCTGAGACGAGGCACAGTCGACTTCAGAGCTTTGCTCAAGCTGTTGTTCCTCATGGGTACTTCTCTGTGTCCTCCCACGGGAGAAGGGCAAAAGGGAAGCATTTGCTCTCTCAAGCCTTTTCCTAACACTAATAATCTCTAGGAAGTGGAGACTTCCTGGCCTGATCTTGTCCCAAGGACACTACTTCGGAATGTCACCACCTCTAGGAGTAAACCCCACCTTATGAATCTGGGAGAAAACACATATGTTCAAGCCATAGTGCTAGAGAGTTAAATTCTGATCGTTTGCTGAATTGGAATCTAAAATAAATCACCCCACAGTTTTCCTTCATCTTGCCTACCAGATATTCACTGACAGACAGCCTAGTATATCTGAACCAGTATTCTGAAGACCAAACATCTTTTCAAGTTCAGTATAACACAGTCTTATGTAGCTGGTCCGTTCCATGTTCTTAATAGAGTTGGATATTGAATTAACAGATATGGATTTCTGGTGAGCATATGATACGAAATATCACTTAAGCAGCAAGTAAGGCAGCCAAGTTTATTTTTGGTTCGCTTCCCTCTCTAATCGAGAACACCCAGCTGACGAGGCTGGAGGAAAATTGTAGGCCAAATTGCAGGTTAAAATCAACTAGGATTGAAATAAAAACTGTATTCACATTTCTCGGTGACTTCAGGAGTGTGTTCTCCTGACAGATCACAATGGAACGGAGGAGCTTTTGTATTTGACTTCCGCTAGATGCAAAGCAGAAGCAGAAACCGTAGCTCCGTGTCTCACGCTTTTAGTGCATTTCACAGGGACACAAGAGGTGGCTGAAGAGTCAGGATTTGTACAAGTTTCATTATTCAGAGTGAAGTAAGCTTACAATTGAAGCTCTGAACCGGCAATGACAGCCTCAGGAGCAAGGGTAAAATACAATCTTGCCATCATAGACAGAAGAGCAGAAGCCTCTCTCTTCCCACCCACATCACTATAATAGGCTATCAGAGCCTAGGACTTGAATACAATAAATAAGACTTATTGTCTTTTGTCAAGGTAAATATGTTCAAAATCTTGAGAACTGAGAAACTTCAAGGACTGAAAACATACCGTCTGAAGTCCGAGGGCTCACGCAGCTACACACGAACTCATTGCCAGTAATTGCAATGTCTGTGATGTAAGGAGCACACCAGGATCTCATTTACTTTATCCAGGGCACATCTGCTTCCACCTCACCTCACTGTGACAGTTCGCATGTATGCAGGACTGCCAGGACATAAGGAAGATGTATATATTGTAGAAACACAAATGTTTTAACAAACACATAAATACTAGTGTGAACTGCAACATTTGAGAAATAAAAATGTAATACTTATGAGGGAAAAATAGTTACTTAACTTGGTTCTTTTACCCTACCAAATACATAAGTTTTAATTTTTAGTAAATGCATTAGATTCATCATAAATAAATTAAATGTGTGTTTAATAAATACATTTAAAATGAGTTTTAATGCTTACCCTGCCAATACAATTTATCTACCAAGTTACATTTATCTAGAGGCTTTGGGGTTATTTAAATTAAACTACACTTAAAACTACTTTCAAGGTCAGAGAAAAATTTCTCCAGTTTTGGCAAGCTTGACGGCCTTTGTTCAATTAACTCACTTGATGATCTGAAAGTGTGATAGTAGGGAAGGAGAGTTACACAATATTCCTCTACATGGCAAACATATAACTTGCAGTTCTCTGAGAATATAAAAGCCATTGATCTGATGGTATGCAGCCCCAAATGTCTGGACCCCTTGGAAGCCTCATCCTCACAAAAGGACAATGACCCCACCACTATTCAGGGACTCTGTAGGCTTAGATATGTCCCTAAACCTATTTTATTTAGGATTCTTAAAATCTTCAACTTCCTGTCTAGCCTACCAACCAGGGGTAAAGGAGAAAGAAGGTTAGCTAATAGGAAAAGGTTTTTGTGGACCTGTTTAGAAGTAGTTCTTTGAGGTGATTCCACTCTTCATTGTCAAGATTAGTATCTTGACATTGCAGTCCAATAGCAAATATTGAACATGAATCAGTAGTGGTGGGCAGAAGCTGCAAGGCTCTGCCCAATTGGCATGAGTCATTTTAAGTGGACAGAATGAGCTGGAGTACCATGAGAAGTTCTTTGGTGCACTTCTCTCTACAAAGGAAAGACCAGCAAAGACCAGTGAAGAATCAAGACCACCAAAGCGTTGCAGAGCCAGTGAGGACCAGCGAAGCATTGCATAGCCACTGAGGACCAGCACTGCTCGGCATCACAATGCAATGCTTCGCTAGTCTTCGCAGGTGTTCACTGGCTGTGCAAATCTTCACTGATCTTCCCTGGTCTGTGATCATTGCAACACTTTGCTGGTCTTGATACTTTACTGGTCTTTGCTGGTGATGTTTCAAAAGAGTGTAAATGGAACCCCACATGTGACACAACTGAGTTTCCAGAGAAAGCAGAAATTTCCACTTCAGGACTCTGATCTGGTTCTGATGTGATTTGGGGGTTACTTCCTTAAAGGGCTGATGTTAGAGCAGAAAGAATTCTAGTCAGAGAAATAGTTTCTAGACTGGGTTAAGACCTAACATTCCAGTTGAACTGATTCAATCACTTTGGTCAAGAGACCACCTCTAGGATGGTGGTCTCACCTTACACCATGCTAAAGACACAGGGAAAATAGTTCTTTAATGAGATACTATGCTTCCCCTGCCCATAGCGCAGAAGCTTATAAGCATCACCCTGTGAGGTTTGTAAGTCTGCTTGATTTTTGAGATAATGTCTTTCTTTTCTCTCCCTTTTCTCTCTTTCCTAAGCAGGCTTTCCTTAATACTCTGGGCTTTCCCGCCACCATTTTGGGTTCTCTCCTCCTTTTTGTTCTAAAACTTCCCACCATGCCATGTGGGTGCTTGTTAGTCATGTGTTCGACCACTATGCTATGCTGGTTTAAAATGGTCTGATCTATTGTTCTCTCTACTTTGTTCTCTTCCAGGTGTTTGCCAACGTTTTATAACTTTCCCACTATTTTCTCTTAAATGCTAGCAAAATTGTCTTGTGCTTCAAAAAAAATTAAGGAAAATATTAGAGTTGACAGAATCTGTATGTATTTCACCTGTAAGATAATAGAGTAATGGGATCGTGTACAAAGAATAGAATTAGGGTTGTGTAAGTTACTCTATAGTTTGTGCCTGGCTTGCTTGCTTTTTGCACCCACTGTTTTAGGCATTTTCAGTATTCCAATGTTTTATAGTATGTTTAGTGTTAGGATCCATAATGTAAGGAAAGGCACTATTTTTCACTTTGGCTTGTAGATTTATATTTTATCCTTTTCTTTCTTTTTTTTTTTCATTTTAAAATGTGTGTGTGCAGGCTATATACCAGGCTAGCAAGAGTATAACTTTCTAGCCATTCTGTCTCTGCCTCCGTATCCACACAGAAGCACTGTATTTGTTTACACAGTGCAACTGCTTTACATGAGTTTAGGGCATTCACATTCTGGTTTCCATTGCAATTGTTTTACCCACTGACCCATATATTCTGCCCTTTTACGATATTCTTAACTTGCTGAGATAGGTCCTGAGAGACAACGAGGCCTGATCATAGGTATTCCAATATCCAACTCAAAATAGATTATTAGAGACTTACTGCAAACTGAGATGCTGTTGGAGTGGGAGAGTTTAAAGTGGAATTGGTTTAAATCAGTGAGCAATAAATGGAAGTGTGCAAACTCCTTTGTATTTGGGACATTTTTCTTTCAGTAAAATAGAAGCAAAGTGACACAAGGAATGATGTCATGATGTGCGTTTACTCATTTATGGAGTACACTCTTTTATTGTAAGCATATCACAAAAACTTTAAATACTTTTTGTAGGACATTGTGTCTTAAAGATAATATGCTAAATATTAAAGTTGTTCTGAAATATTACTTGGTGGCACCTGTAAAAACAATAATATTATCTGTAAAAACAAAAATAGTATTGTGTTTTACGGAGAGTAAGTAAATACAATTTACATAATAATTGAGTTTCTTAACCTTTTAGATTTTCCATTTATTTCTTGTCTCCAATATTTTGATCTCCCATTCATTACAAAGGCTACAAAATTATCAGAATGCACAGTGATCCTTTTAGTGCCTTAAAGGATATGTGGTGATTTTAACCAAGATGGTCCATAAGGTGTGGCTATTAGGAGTATAGCTTTGTTGTAGTAAGTGTGCCTTTGTTAGAGGAAGTGTGTTGCTGGAGGGGTGAGTTTTGAGGTCTATGATGCTCAAGTCAAGCCCAGTGTATCATTCTTTTCCTGTTGTCTGCAAATACACATGTAGAACCCTTAGCTACTTATTTTGTCTGCCTGCATACCGCCATGCTTCCTGACATGATAACAATGGACTGAACCCCCAAGCTGTAAGTCAACCCCAGTTAAATGCTTTTAAAAGTTGCTATGGTCATGGAATCTCTTCATAGCAATAGAAACCCTAACTAGGACAGGATGTATTTTAGAAGTAGAGCGCAGAATAGGAAACAAATGCCAAAAGAATCAACAGAAAGCACAGCACTGTGGAATTTTCTCTCTAGGACAATAGTGTTAAGCTCTGATATTAGTAGAGTGCATGAAATTAGGATGCTGGTATGGTGAGAAGGGGTGGCGTTTGATTTTGAATTGCAAATACCTGAATTTGTATCTCACACGTTGGCATGCATTTCTGCAGCGAAAGGAAGGTTGATTCCTTTCGGTCTTGAATTTAGATTTGGTTATGATGTAATGACAACTCTCTTGGGTCCAGCAAAACCTCACTCAATAGTCTTTTATCCCATCTATCACAGCAATGATTACAGTGTGGAGATGGATTTGCTGCTAACAAAGCCACATCATAGTGGCAATAGCTAAAATGGCAGAAGAGAATGGCCCACAGAGGTGCAATTTTTGAGGAAATCTGGCTGCTGCATGTTCAGCAAGGGAAAAACAGATTGTTTTTGTGTGTTAGCTGAACATTGATCAGAGTACTTTCAGGGATTATTGGATGATGTTTTGGAATACGAGGTTTCTATGGATGTGGAAAAAAAGTCTTCTTTTGTGGGTCTTGTAGGAATGAGAGCTTACTTTAAGCGTAACAGATTCTAGGAAAGTCTGAAATTTCAAGTCCTGTTCTTGGAAATTGTATTCTTTCCCCACAGGTAGCATGAGAAGACAGATGAGGTTCTCAGCACATTAAGAGCAGGAAATTCAAACACTATAAATTTCAAACAATAGACAAATGAGGTGCAAATACTTTGGAAATAAACACTGAAAAGTGCGTTGCTAAAACAGGTCTGTTTGTTTTAAGATATTCTTCTTGTTAGCCTCTTCAGAAAAGCTGAGGTTAGTAAAAATAGCAGTTTCCAAAGTCAGAGGATTTATTTAATGTGGCATTTATTTAATGACAGAAATATATCCATTTCTCTCTCCAGTATAAACAGACTCTAGTCAGTGTTGCCTTTGGGTAAATGGCTGCTTGAGCTGTCCAGCAGGTAGCTGTAGTCTCTGTATTCATGACTGACAAAATAAGTCTTACCTAATCTTTACTGAAGTTCTATCCCAATGGATTGGATTGTCCTTCATTGATGATCAATGGGGCATTGCTACATCGCCAGTGAAAAGAAGCGGAATATGCTGTTTGACCAGACCCATGGTCATTTGCTAATATAAAATACCACTTGATCCTAAGCAGCTATTCAAAATAATAACAGATCCACATGATGTCAAATACAAGAACAAAAAAGCAGGAGAACATGCATAAGCAGACACCTAGAAGAATTTGAATTTCTCAGATCATCTGGATTATTTTTTTCCTATAATCTCTAAAGTCATTTTTCTCTAAACCATAGGAATAAGAACACTGAAAAGAAGCTTGTCTTTCTAAATAAGTCTGCAGCAACTGATGCGAAAACAGATGCTGACCTGGTAAACATGAAATATGTGTTATAGTATATTCCTATATTTATTTACTTACTGCTAAACTCAAGTGTCACTCCAAGGAGGCATTCCTGAACATCTTTGTTATTCTCATCACCTGTTCTTTTTCTTCTCCATCTCATTTATTTAAGGTTCTCACTATAGAATTTTGACCTTATTTAGCTCCATCTTGCCACTAGCCCATTTCCTGGGAATAATAGTAAACATGCTAATTCCTGGACTTTATCCTAAGAGATTTCAGCCACCAGCACTCAGCTGATGATTCTGCATCTTCCCATCCACCAGTAGGTGACTTTGTTAGACGCATCCAGGACCGTGTTTAGAAAACACTAGTGAGGTATGTTCCAATCATTTCATCTTACAGAGTCTGTCAGGACTTCGCTTATGGTGAACAACCCTTGTGTGCGACGGTACGTACTGTACTTCCAGATAAATCATATGTAAAGAGTTCTCATCTTGTAAATTTTACAAGAAAAATAAATCTTCTATTATTTTATAAATCAAGAATTTTTGACAGTAGAACTTTTCATTTCCGCTTCTTCCTCTACTGTGCCAGGTAAATTTACATGAATCATTGGCCACAGTTTGTCCAGTATTTCCAGAAACTACAAAGCCACCCACCAAACGTCTACAGTAATTTCTTGTTTCTTTAAGCAATTTTCCATGACAAGTCTTAATAAGGCTCCCCACAAGTTAAAATGACTACCAATTTGGCTATCACTTCATCCATCTGTGATTGGACAATAAACACTGCAAAGTATTTTAGTGAAAAGTAAAGTGCTTATATTTCAGAAGATGGTGTTGCCATAAAATATGGCCACTAATCTGAAAATAAACTGCATGTGTTTCTAATCTCCTGAGGAGAAAGGCTTATTATCCCAAGCTCTGGATAGAAAAAAATGGGCTGACCCTCTGCATTTGAATGACAAGTCTGAAGAAAAGTATTCATTGGCTCCATTTTATATAGTACCTCTGTATCCTAACCTGTATTAACCACACCTCACTGAATCTTGGGGTACACTCTTAACTTAGGTCTCCCAAACTATGTGATTTTTTAAAATCTCCTCAGAGACAAAGGAACATCTTGAAGAGCTGATAGAAAAGCAAAACAAAATAAAATGTAGCAAAATAAGCTCTCACTGAAATAAGCATCCATTTAATAAAGAATGAAATATGAATCTGTTCATTTAGTCTCCAGTAAGCTTATAGTCCACATTACCACTGCATTTGCAAGCACTTTTCAGTGATCTGGATGTAATACTTTTCCTTATATTTTAAGTGGTTGTTGACAATGTCTGTTTTGCTATTGTAAATGGATGTCTCAAGCTATATTAGAGAGCAATAGTGATAAAAACTGTATGGTATTGGTTCAGAGACAGGCAGGTAGATCAGTGGAATAGAATTGAAGACACAGAAATGAATCCACACACCTATGGTAACTACTAGATCATGACAAAGGAACTAAGTCCATCCAGTTCAAAAAAGGACAGCATTTTCAAGAAATGATGCCTGTTCAACTGGTACTCAGCATGCAGATGAATGCAAAACAATTCATTCTTAGTGTCCTGTACAAAACCCAAGTACAAGTGGATCAAGGACCTCCAAATAAAACCAAATACACTAAAACTAATAGAAGAGAAAGTAGGGACGTGCCTGAACACATGGGCACAGGGGAAATTTTCCTGAACAAAACGCCAATGTCTTAGGCTCTGTAGCGGCTATTCCTGGTTGTCAACTTGACTATATCTAGAATGAACTACAATCCAAAATTGGAAGGCTCACCTTTGCTCCTGATCTTAAGGCTGAGAGATACAAGTTTCTGACCTGGATCTTGGAATGGAGAACTTGAGGCATAGTGGCTATGAATTCCAGGAACTTAAGGCAAGGAGATATCTGAGTTCAAGGTCACCTGGGACAAAGGAAGTCCCAGATCAAGGTGTGGTGGTATATACCTTTAATCTGGGATACACCTTCTGCTATAGATTTACATAAAAACATTGGAAGAAGGAAGAGTCTCTCTTTTCTGCCTGCCTGCCTGCTTCGTAGGACTGAGCCACCGCTGGATCCTTGGACTTCTATTGACAGTTGCTGCTGATCATTGCTGGAGAATTGGACTACAGACTGTAAGTCATCAACCAATTCTCTTACTATATAGAGACTTCACAGAAGTTCTGTGACTCTAGAGAGCCCTGACTATGACATGCTCTAAGATCAAGAATCGACAAACGGGACCTCATGAAATTGCACAGCTTCTATAAGGCAAAGGACAATGTCATTAGGACAAAATGGCAACCAACAGACTGGGAAAAGATCTTTACCAATCCTACATCTGATAGAGGGCTTATATCCAATATATACAAAGAACTCACAAAGGTAGACTCTAGAGAATCAAATAACCCTATTAAAAATTGAGGTACAGAGCTAAGCTAAGAATTCTCAACTGAGGAATATTGAATAGCTGAGAAGTACCTAAAGAAATGTTCAACAACCTTAGTCATAAGGGAAAAGCAAATCAAAACAACTCAGATTCCACCTCCCACAGGTCAGAATGGCTAAGATCAAAAACTCAGGTGACAGAAGATGATGGTAAGGATGTAGAAAAAGAAGAACACTCCTCCGTTGTTGATAGGATTGCAAGCTGGTACAACCACTCTGGAAATCAACCTGTAATATCCTCAGAAAATTGGACATAGTACTACGTGAGGACCCAGCTATATCACTCCTGGGTATATACCCAAATGATGCTCCAACATAAAACAGGGACACATGCTCCACTATATTTGTAGCAGCCTTATTTATAATAACCAAAGGCTGGAAAGAGCCCATATGTCCCTTAACAGAGGAATGGATACAGAAAATCTGGTGCATTTACACAATAGAATACTCAGCTATTAAGAACAATGACTTCATGAAATTCTTAGGCAAATGGTTGGAACTAGAAAATATCATGCTGAGTGAGGTAACCCAATCACAAAAGTACACACATGATATGTACACAATGATAAGTGGATATTAGCCCAAAATCTCAGAATACCCAAGATAGAATTAACAGACCACATGAAGCTCAAGAAGAAGAAAGACAAAAGTGTGGGTGCTTCAGTACTTCCTAGAAGGGAGAATAAAATACAGGATGAAATACAGAGACAAAGTGTGAAACGGAGACTGAAGCAAAGGCCATCTGGAGACTGCCACACATGGGGAGTCATTCCACATGCAGTCACCAAACCCAGTCACTATTGGGGATGCCAAGAGGTGCATGCTGACTGAAGCCTGATATAGCTCTCTCCTGAGATGCTCTGCCAGAGCCTGATAAATGCAGAGGCAGATGATCACAGCCAACCACTGAAGTGAGAACAGGAAGTTAGAGGAAGGACTGAGGTAACAGAGGGAGTTTGCAACCCATAAGAAGAAGAACAATATCAACCAACCAGACACCCCAGAGCTCCCAGGGACTAAACCACCAAAAAAAGAATACACATGGAGCAACCCATGGCTCCAGCCACATATATAGCAGAGGATAGACCTTCTTGGGCATCAATGGGAGGAGAGGCCCTTGGTCCTGTGAAGGCTAGATGCTCCAGTGTAGGGGAATGCCAAGGTGGGGAGGTGGAAGAGAGTGTGTAGGTATGTGGGGTAGTACCCTCATGGAGACAAGGGATGTGGAGATGGGATGGGGGTTTCTAGAGGGGGAACCGGGGAAAGGGGATAACATTTAAAATGTAAATAAAGAAAATATACAATAAAAGAAAGAAAAAACTAAACAAGTAAATAAATAAGAAATTGTATCCTTTCAAAACAAAGGAATTTGTCCTTCTGGGAGCTCCACGTGCTTGTAATGAGAAAAAGAGCAAAACAATATAGTGTTTGGATTTGTTTTCTTTCCGCGGGTTTGGGTTCTTTCAAGTCCTTTTGAGACAGTATTGCTATGTATGGCGACATGCTATGTATGCTATGTATGTTGCTAAGGATGGCGACAACCTTGAGGTGTTGTATATGTCTGATTACATGTTCCGAGATTAAAGACATGATATATTGACTTAGGGTTTCTGTTGCTACAAAGAAACACTGTGACCAAAATGAAAGTTATGAAGTAAATGGTTTATTGGGCTTACACTTCCCCACTGTAATCCTCAATGAAGGAAGTCAAGACAGAAACTCAAACAGGGAAGAAATCTGGAGCATGAGCTGTTGCAGAAGCTATGAAGGGTTGCTGCTTACTGGCTTGCTTCTCATCACTTGCTCAGCCTGCTTTCTTAGGACCAACAGTCCAGGCATGAAACAAGCAACAGTATACTGTTCCCATCCTGTCAATCACTAATTAAGCAATGATGCAACCTAGACCCAGAAAGATGTAAATGGTATGTACTCACTTATATTATCTATTAAGTATAATCTCACTACAATATGCAAACCAAGAGAGGGTAGAAGAAGGGTTCTAGTAGGGACAAATGTATCTCCCTGGGAGGAAGTAGGATAGATTTTGCAGGTGGACTGCTAGTGGGAGACTTTGGTAACAGGAAGGGTTGGGTAGTGTAGGGCAAGACCGAAGGATAAAGTATGTGGAGAGATAATTGGAATCAGCCTACATTTGGGCAGCAATATAGAATCCTGGTGTAGTAGAAACTTCCTGGGTTACCTTTCCTGTTGAGGGGTGGGCCAGAGACCTAGAACCAAACACAACCTGGAAGGAAAGTCAATAAAATAATTCCTAATAATATTCTGCTACACTTAAAGTTAAGCGCCTAGCCCAATCACTATTTAAGAGGCTTCCTCCGGTAGCTATTTTAGGCACATTCAAAGACCCACAGCTACACATTAGGCAGAGCTCAGGAAAGCCCTCTAGAGGAGTGGAAAGAAGGATTGTAGGATCCAGAGGGGTTGAGGACACTATGAGTGTCAGGAACCATCTAGAAGAGGCTAAGACTAATAGATTACTTTCCTGGAGATGTACCACCATTTTGCACAGTTGATGAGCTCTGAGAGGGAAGGTCCCAAGAGACCTCATTCCAGGATTTCTTTTTACTGCTGATATGCCTTTTTCTGTCCCTATTACTTAGCATAATTAGTCCTGGTCTTTAGCCTACCCTATTGGTATCTGCAGATTTCCTGAAGATCAACATAAAAATGAAATTTCATGAATTGTTTAGGTAAGTTAATGATTTTATAGAATTCCTGATTTGATTCAAATAAATTTAGGAAGAAAATCTTAAGAGATTGTTTTGCCAGAAAGATATAATAAAGTTACAGTCAAGAACAGAATGTGCCCACTCCTCTTAAAATAGTAAGTAAATGCTGCATAATAAGGAATACGATGAGCTTTTATAATTACACTAAAAAGGAAAATAGCCTTAGGACAAGTTTGTGATGAAGGAAAAAGCATTCATCCTAGGTCAGATCCAATGATGAAGCCACAGGTGTGCACTATGACAAATCAAGGCCATGTGGAACTGTTGCTTTTAACTAATAAGCTTATAGAGTGAAACGCTGCTTTGAACTTAACTCTGACCATCTTTCTCTAACTCTCTTTTGTGAGACATTTTATCTATGAGGTAATTTTCCAAAGAAATTTTGTATATGACGGTATAAGAAGGCCATAGAAAAGAGAGTGGCGGTGTCTGGGGCTTTGCCCCCTCCACCCACCCAATGTATGTGTGTGGCTTCAGAAACTCTGCCTAATCCACCAAATGAATATATTTTAAGCCCATTTGCCTATACATACATGTGGAGGTATAGGTATGTAACTATACATGAACATTTGTGGAGCTGATAAGACAGGTGGTCAGGCCTGACCAGTGTGTGAGTGTGTGTGTGTGAACATGTATGTATCTGTGCATATTGCCTGTGTAAAAGATTTTAATTTTTTCCTTTCTTTTCTCTTTGGTTCATGAATAATTAATGAGTTCTAAGCCTCTCACCTGGCTAAAGAGAGGTCCTTGGGCTAGAGAGAATAGAAACCAGCACTTATTAAAGCACAAATAGAAAAGAGCTGCCTGAGGATCCAGCTATACCTCTCTTGGGCATATACCCAAAAGATGCCTCAACATATAAAAGAGACACGTGCTCCACTATGTTCATCGCAGCCTTATTTATAATAGCCAGAAACTGGAAAGAACCCAGATGCCCTTCAACAGAGGAATGGATACAGAAAATGTGGTACATCTACACAATGGAATATTACTCAGCTATCAAAAACAACGAGTTTATGAAATTCGTAGGCAAATGGTTGGAACTGGAAAATATCATCCTGAGTGAGCTAACCCAATCACAGAAAGACATACATGGTATGCACTCATTGATAAGTGGCTATTAGCCCAAATGCTTGAATTACCCTAGATCCCTAGAACAAAGGAAACTCAAGACGGATGATCAAAATGTGAATGCTTCACTCCTTCTTTAAATGAGGAAAAAGAATACCCTTGGCAGGGAAGGGAGAGGCAAAGATTAAAACAGAGACTGAAGGTACACCCATTCAGAGCCTGCCCCACATGTGGCCCATACATATACAGCCACCCAATTAGACAAGATGGATGAAGCAAAGAAGTGCAGACCGACAGGAGCCGGATGTAGATCGCTCCTGAGAGACACAGCCAGAATACAGCAAATATAGAGGCGAATGCCAGCAGCAAACCACTGAACTGAGAATAGGTCCCCTATTGAAGGAATCAGAGAAAGAACTGGAAGAGCTTGAAGGGGCTCGAGACCCCAAAAGTACAACAATGCCAAGCAACCAGAGCTTCCAGGGACTAAGCCACTACCTAAAGACTATACATGGACTGACGCTGGACTCTGACCCCATAGGTAGCAATGAATATCCTAGTAAGAGCACCAGTGGAAGGGGAAGCCCTGGGTCCTGCTAAGACTGAACCCCCAGTGAACTAGTCTATGGGGGGAGGGCGGCAATGGGGGGAGGGTTGGGAGGGGAACACCCATAAGGAAGGGGAGGGGGAGGGGGATGTTTGCCCGGAAACCGGGAAAGGGAATAACACTCGAAATGTATATAAGAAATACTCAAGTTAATAAAAAAAAAAAGAAAAGAAAAGAAAAGAGAGTTACAGAGTAAGAAACCAGTGCTTATCAGTACAGAACAGTAAGAAAGAGTTAAGTTTCCAGAGGCCATCAGCTTCTGGCTCCCAGAACAGTAAGAGAGAATTACAAGGCCATAGATCATCAGTCTTTAGGCTTCGTCCAACTCTGTATCCCACTGCAGTACATGTAGGTTCCCAACACAGGAGAACACAGCATACAGAATCAACTGAGCAGGGCTCACAGGGACTCACAGAGACTGAAGTGGCAATCATAGAGCCTTCATGAGTCTGTGATAGGTTCTCTACATATATATTGTGGTTCTTTAACTTGAAGAGTTTTTGTTTGTTTGTTGCTTGTTTGTTTGTTGTTTTGGACTTTTGACAGTGGGAATAGGGGTGTCTCTTACTCTTTTGCCTGCTCTTGGGAGCCATTTCCTCCTAGTGGGTTGGCTCATCCAGTTTGTGCCTTGTCTTATTGCATCTTGTTATGCAGGATTCAGTTGATATCCCTGGGATGCCTGTTCTTTGCTGTCTTGGCTGACAGGAGGGAAGAGCAGTGGATGAGGGAAGTGGGGATCTGGGAGGGGCGGAGGGAAAGGAGGCTACAGTTGGGATGTGTTACATGAGAGAAGAATAAATTTAAAAAAAGACAAGCTAACTCTCTAAAACAATGAGATTTTGCTCTTTACCAATTCTGCACTACAGGCAGCATGAATAATGAGAACCATGAATACCACTCTTCTGCTCTGCACCCTTTTCACTTTTTAGGGAAAAAAACTGAGGAAGTTGAGGCATTTAACATAATGGAAATCATGTACATTTTCGTGTCACTTAATATATCCAACTACAAATATATATATATATATATATATATATATATATATATATATATATTCCAACCACTGACCCCCTCCAGGTCCTCCTCTCACAGAATCCCTTCTCCCACCCTCACTCCCCTTTGCCTATGAGAGGGTAAGGGTAAGGCCGCTCTGGGTATCCCTCAAACTTGGCACATCAACTCTCTGCAGGATTTGGCACATCCTTTCTGGCCTGTGTGGGGTGACTCAGTCTAGCCCATGTACGCTCTTTGGTTTGTCACTCAGTCTCTGAAAGCTCACCTGTGGCCAATAACTTGCCTTGAGAGTTCTAATGAGTTAACCCTATTCATTGTCTTATGCATATAAGTACATTCAAACCTTGAGCCAATGCATTGCTTTTTCTGAGCTAGAGTTGATTTATTTATTTGTTTGTCTATTTATTAATCTACCTATCTCTCTATTTGTTTATTTATTTTTGAAAAGGTATAGGTTTCCATATCGAGAACTGGGAGCCATAGCAAGAAGTAAAAGGAAGAAAAAGATATGCAGAAGAGTGTTTCTAAAGCTCAGATAGTTTCTGTCTCCAGAATCTTCAGTTCACTTTTTGGTCCATTATACAAAGATAGCTCTCCAGGTGTTTATATTTGATTTTTAGCTAGGCAAAGTCACCAGTTTTCCCATGATAGTATCGTCCTGCAAGCCATGGGTGCATTCTCTTATTCCAAACGTCATGACTTTTAAAACATTGCCCACGCATCTGCTAACGGAAAGTGCTGCCACATTGTGGTCATTATTTTTCTTACCACATGTGACATAATGGACCCCAGGAAGAGTTACTCCTGGCGACAGCCACTGGCAAATGTTGACAGAAAGTGTCTCATGTTCCTGATACTGAGGACGCATTGTACTCTAGATGTGCAATCTGGCCTCTTCCTATCACCCAGCTTGTTTTTTGAATGGTACTGTTAGAAAACAGGTACTATTACTTGATTTTCTGCCTGCTGTGGGAAGTTTCAGGAAACTATTGACCCAGCCATGTGATGTCAATTACTCATTTTGTATGAGCTGTCTATAAGCCAGTAAGGCACGAAGTCATGTTGATAGCTGTTTGCAAGTGAGTGGGCAACAAACCCCATCAATACAGAAGCAGTGTGCTCTCGTTGTTTTATGGTAATGTAGATCAGATTCATACAGATGGGAAGAATAATGGAAGGGGCAATAGCTCTTATTAGCTGCCAGCTGCTGGAGGCCAGATGTTGCACTCATGAGCTTGCTTCATCCTGCTGCAAAACTTACATTGTTAAAATGAGGAGTGGGGAGTCTTGGAAAAGTGAGGGCAGTTTTCAAAACCTACGTGATAGCATAGTGGAAGGTTCATCGAATCTGTTCTAGTTTGCCTTCTGATGCTAACCCACATCAACTTGAGAAGGAAATGGTTTATTTTAGTTGAGATGTTACAGTCCATCCTAGAGGGAGACCATGGGAACTTGAAGGAAACAGAGGGATTTTTAGACAAAGTCTTCCAAACATGCTACGATTACAAATGCACAGATAAAATTCACCTGTAGACTCCTTCCTGTCAAAGATGTAGTGAGACAATGTGAAGAATGAATATCGCACATCTGTATGCCCAAAGCACCTGTGTCATATACTCACTGTGTCATTTAGCTTAGTATCTCTAATCCTCAGCATCCTTGCTTTGAACATAAAAATAAGAATAGTATCTGTAACAAATACATTAAGGAAATTACATGAGATAATTATCTGAAAGCACTTGGCACACTTTGTTTAAGTAATCGATAAATACTTGCTAATATTAGTGCTAAGTAAATGAGTCAGAACCTAGAGTGAGGCTTACCTTATTCCGAGATTTATGCTTTTCTACTCAATGGCATTCCTTGAACCTACTGCAGGTTCTTCAGTGTTATAAGGCTCTCTTCTAGTTTTACTACATCAGACTTAAGCTGAAGAGTTCTCTTAGCTAACACACCTAGAAGTCTTAAGCAATACTAACATTTTACCTTTTCCCTATTAACAACATCTTTTTCTAGGATAGGAGACAAAATCCTAAGCCTGATTAGCCTGACACACCAAGTACTTAATGTCTGTGAAAACAGACCGCTATACCACCCACTGCAACTATTACAGAATTCACCATTGAACCTGCCTAATTTCTTAACCTCTAATTTAAGAAGGATGGGCTTCTCGGTTCCTATTATTTAGAATCTTCCTAGAAGATGCCCAAATCACCAGTTTGTCTGCCTTACTGTTTTGCCATCAAACTCTATTAAAATTGTCCACAGGAAGAAGGCAAAATAGCTTAGAGTATAAAAATCATTGACCCTGAGAGTTTAAGGGTAGAAGAAAAGATCTCACTCCACAAAGTTGTTCTGTTCCCTGTCATAGTGCCTGAAGCAGCATGGATACACAATAGTAACAAAAAATTTTTACAAGTTTAAAATTGTCCTGCATCTTTCAGGAATTATTTTTCAATTATTTTATTGATGAGACAAAGAATTTGCAAAAGAACCCTTTGTTTAAAACTGAAATGTAACAGTTATCGCTGGACCAAAACATACAGTCGATGATATGTAAGACTCTCTTCGGCTCTCTGGCATTCTTCTCTCATGTATTAAATTTCAAAATGAAAGTCAATGACTGGAAAATTAAGTGAGGAGAATGCTGTGAAGAAAAACGTGAGCAAATGCCCATCAACACCAGTGGTTCCGTGAGGGCTCTCCACAGGAAGACAACTGAAAGGATCCACAGAGAGACATATAAGAATGGATTCATAAGGGGAAGTAGTATGAAAAGCCCTTGAATATAGAAGCAGGAAAGTCCACAAGAGGCCTTCTGCAAGGTGGGAACCAGGAAGGTCAATGAGAGACATTGAACCTGAGGCCAAAAGCTTGACAACCTGGTGATTATTGATGTGATTCTGGGAGTCTAAAACCAGAGAAGACAGAATTCTAATACCGAAACAGTGTACACCCACCCCAGGAAGAATTCGTCTTGTCTATGTCATTGTTCTCTGCAAGCATTCAGATACTGGATGGAGCCTGAGGGTCAATCATTGTCATTCTGCTCACTGGGATCCTATGCTAAAGATATTTAAAAGAGACACTGTGTCCCTCATTTCAACACCAGATTATCACCTTTTCTCCCTTGCAGAATTACTGTGCTCTACAAATACGCAAGAGTCAGGAGCTGACACTGACCTTGAAAGAAAAGACATAAAAAGTTCCACTCTCATTCTCTCATTCTCTACTGATAAAAAAAAAATTGAAAAAGACCTTTGCCAGGTCAAAAGTTCTGCAAAAATATGAGATGCTCATCTTTCTCAAAATTAGAAGACAATGGGTAATGTATCTTTTTAACAGCTGTGAACCTGGGGGCTAAGTTCTCTTCACTAACAGAATGACCAATTAGCTTGTCATATAGTTAAATTTACACGTGTTCTGGCCTTTGCCTTATGACAATCAATAAATTGTAAGATGTTCCACAGTCATGATAGGAAATAAACTAAAGAGTTCCACTGGTGATTTGTTTCCTCTTGCTATGATAAAATACTCAAGACAAAAACCACTGAAAGGAGAAAGGGTTTATTGGCTTACAGATCCAAGTTACAGTCATTTGTGGCAGAAAAGTTACAGCAGTTAAGAGCTTCGGAGCTCTTCTGCTGTCATTATGTCCATGGACAAGAGCAGAACAGAATGACTCAATAAGGCATCACAGTGTTAGTTTTTCTTCTCTACTCTTACACAATCCAAAATATCCTGACTAGGGAATGATGCCACCTACAGTTGCATTAATGTCTTCAAGCATGCTGGGAACCCATCTCACAGATGATTCTAGATTATGTTGTTACCTATTAAGACTAATCATTACAGGTCCTTTTCTTATTTGGACAAATAAATCAACTTCTCTTTACTAATCTGTAGCCTAATGTCTTTTAAAGTATTTGGAAATTAAGTGGTGGTTCATAGACCTAAGTGCATGAGAATATCATGTTAATCTTCAATGGAAATAGAGTTACAGCCAGAGTCATTCTAATTAGTGCCAAACTACCTGAGTTTTCCTTCCAGTGGAAACACAGTGGCTCAGTGCTTACTTAAAGCATCAAAAATAAATAATATTTTAGCATCTAACCACATATCCCCTTATCCAATTAGTTGACCTTCAAACTCAATCATCACAAATCCACTTCTTGTCAATCTGACACCCATACACACCTCCATCACCAAACTCAATATATACAAAGGAAGACAATAACAAGGTCATAGTTATATCTCAAAGGTTGTAACTATGCTGATTACAAGCAAATCATACACACATGCCTAAAAGGAGAAGAGCCTTTCCTGTCCTCTCATAACTTAAAGTCTGTTATGTGAATTCAGTGACACTGATTACATATTTAAACTCAGTTTTGAAATTCTGTTTGTTTGGAATGTTGTTGGGCAGCATAAGCAGTAAATTGTGTTTCCCTCTGGTAGTATCAGCTATAGACTATGCTAAAAATGGTAGTGATATAGTTTCACAGTCAAAAACACTATTGATTTTTAATGCAAAAAAAGATGTTATTTAGTATCATCAATTCTTAAAGGATTTCACCAAGAAGAAAGTTTAGAGCTCAGTGGAGCCAAAAGATTTTAAAATATAAATAATTCTTGAAGAATACAGATATCATGTTCCTTGTTGAAGATATTTGCAATTGGAGCTCATGCTCATCTACCTATTTTTCCACTTTCTTTCAGTAGCTTAAAACCAAATTATAAGACAAAACTCAATCACATTTCAGACAAAATTTGTACATATAAAATATCGTTAGGATCTTTTGTTACTGTGTTGTTGTAGAGATACTTCAAATTCACAACAAAAAAGAATATGCTAAAGATTTGTAACATATGTCCTGCTACAAGCCACGCATAGCCTTCCTTGATACCAATACATCAAAACAGACCAGTACAATCATAGGAAGACAAATTCCATGAGAGTTGTAGGTTTAGAAGATTTGTTTGTTTGTTTGTTTGTTTGTTTGTTTAAGGAAAGCAATATCCTAACTGGAATGTTAAAATACTATGGTTTCTTAAATTTCAAGGTTGTAAAGATCCTCCCAAAATTGTGCATGGAAAAATTAATGTTTGTGTAAGTTTAATCAAATAGGAAGAAAGAAAAGCAGAAAACTGAGCAAAGACTTCTTAATGACCTTTTCTAACAGATTTCTCATCCTCATTATTTTTCTTACATAGAGGTATTATCAACAGTGTAGCTGGTTATAGAATAATTACTCTAATGGCAACTTTAATTGTAGTATCTGTGAAACTTCCATGTCAAAAATGCAGGTTGGAAGAAGTCAGTTGTTGCATTTAAATTTAAAAACAAGAGTAAGAATATATTAACTCATAAGTAATACCCTTAGGTATGTAACTCGCCTAGATAGAGTTACATTGAGCTAAAAAAAATCACTGTACTTAAAGATGTGCAAGTTGTATACATAGATACAGAGCAAAGATCTTTACTCTGTTTCAATGGTTCTGTTGAGTGCCATATAACAATATAAACTATCATACGTCAACTCAGAGGAAAACACAAACCTTTAAAAATTATGAAAAGCATTTCTGTAACATATAGTACTAATTCTTTATAAAAAAGAAACCTTTTTAGAAAATCACAAGGATAGTGAAGTGAGATAAAAACAAAGCACGTGATATTTTTGACTCACAAAAACAAGTAACAGTATGAAAAACTAAAATTATCAATGGTGACGACAAATAGAGTTTGAGTTTGGGAAAAGATAAACCAAGGAGGAGGAAGGCCAAGAAGCACAGGTAGTTCAACATTTAGAACAGGCTTTTTAGTAGGTGCTGGGACTCAAAGTCAATTCCTCATGCTTGTGTGGAAAAATGCTCTTATTCGTTGATATATCTCCCTAAAGCACTATGCCATCTTTATGTAAGTTTAGCCTTCCTATATTCTGGCAACCAAAGCTAACCCCTCATAATGGATAAACTTTCTACTACTGTTTGATAATAAAAATGCAACTTAATGGTTTTATAACCTGCTATTTTAAATACTAACAAGATGTTATCCTTGGATTTAGTTCAAACTGTTTTTTATAATTAAAGACAGGAAAAGAAATGAGAATAAGAAAACAAGGAGAAAAGAGAGAGGAAGGGAAAGGGGAAAAAGAAGCAGAAGAAAGGATGAGAAGGGCAAAGGAATAGGAAGACGGAAGAGGAGGGAAAAGAGGATAAAGATATATCTTTAAAGGTCCAATTTATTTTTCTTATTAATAAGGAGGAAAGTGAGACATGACACTTGAGGTTGTCCTTTGCCCCCTAATGCATCCATTGGCCATCAAATAGTAGAAGAGAATGATAGAAAGGCACTGAAGTATTCAAAGGAGTCAACATATATTTTAAATGAATAAGAATTTTCAAAAGAGTCACTTTTGAAAAGTCAAATAAATTATTTGCATCATAAAACTCAAATTTATGTAAGACATAGTCATATTACAATGTCTTAAAGTAACTGCACTTGCATAGTTAGGGTAGCCATAAGACAAGGAAAGAAAAATTGTATTGAGTAAAAAGGCTTTCTATCAGAGACATGGAAGGGATTTCTCAGTTCCAGAAACATGATTATGCTACTCCGTATGGGCCTTCTTTTAGAAATGCGTATATCACATCTTCATTGCTGGATGCTTTTCAACAATGACCAATTTATTAATCCTTGATTTTGTCATGTGCCTATCAAACTGCTATCTGTATAACATTTCATTTCTTGTATATTATTTTTAAGAAGAAGAATATCTGACCAGGCTACCAAAAGTTTGGTGACCCTAAATTAATTAGACATCATTCAGATATTATACTTAGTTCCTAGATATGAAGTTGCTTATTATCACTTACTCCTAAGAAATATGCCCCACTTTTCACTGAATTGCTCCGTTTGTAAAAGCTGCCTCTGATTTCTACAAACTGAACTGCACTGACTGCACAATCTGTATAGAACTAACCAACCTCAGCTGGACTCAACTACATTGAACTGCACTGAACTGAAGTCAACTGATCTCTACTGCACTGCCCTAACCCAACTTAACTGCACTCACTGAACTGCCCTCCATATTCGACTCACTCTGTGCCTCCATTTTAAGTCCTCTTTTGCTGTCTGTTCCCATGAGAGTTGGATGTATCCTATCTCTGACTCATTCTGTCAAATCTTTCTCTGATTCATCACTTTGTGTGCCCCTCCATTAGACATCACTTTACAAAGTGGCTGCTTAAGATCTAGAAGGTCTTTGGATGTGATCCCTCGCCAGAGAAGCCATGTTGCTGGATTAAAATTCATCTAAATTGAAATTTCCTTTTAATTAGTCAAAGTGAGTCACATCTTTAAAAAAGAATGAAAGGTAGAGAGAAAAGATCAAAGAAAAGTTATCTTGTAAGCACGTTTTTAAACCAGGAAACCTCAGTGCATTTAGTTCTCATTGCACCCTAATCATAACTGCCCTTCAGAGAAGTACCTGTCTGTTAACTGGACACAAACCATTCAGCCTTTGCTATATCAATCTTAATATAATTAAATAACTCTAACTATCTACATTAAAAAAATGACCAGACACATTAAATAAAATACTTTTAAATAATAAAAAAGATTGTAGAGAAAAAGCTATTGTTATTAAAGTATAAAATTCATATAATATGTGACTTTTTTAGAAGAAATTATTCAAATAATTTGTGAAACCTGAGCAGTTTCTATTGTCTTCATGACCAGGGGCAAGTTATGGAATGTGTAATAGAATGCATATGAAAACCTCTAATGGGAAAAGGAAACTATTTATCTACATGTTCTAACCTTGAGATGTTTGGAAATAGACTTCATTCTAAGAGGCCAAAAATCAGATACTAAAAGGAAAGGAATTGATCATTCTTATTTCAGAAATGATCCCACTTTATGTCATACTTACACAGCTTATTTATGAGAAAGTCATATTCACTATAATACTGTAAGCAAAGTGAAACTCTCTCATTTGGTGGCTATTGTTTTCAGATATGATCATGTTACAAAGTTCAAATTGTCTTTGAATTGTAGTTCTCCTGCCTCAGCCTCCCAAGAACTAGGGTTACAGTCAGGCTACATAACAGCCTGCCTTGAAACTTTATTCATATGAAAACAGAGTCTTTTCTTAATTGAAAGCAGATTGTTCTCTCGTATAATGCATCCCAACCACAGTTTCCTCTCCCTCCACTCCTCCTAGCTGCCCCTTTTTTATTTTAAAAGTGGTATGATTTAAACAATTTGAACCTGAATGAGGCAAAAATGTTGACATAGCCCATGTCATGGCATGAGCACACACAAAAGTAGACATATTATAATTCAGGTTGCTGATGGGATCCTGAGTTATATAAAATAGCTATATTTTGGGTCATTTCATTGGGTAATAGTTCAGTGAATTTGAACTGCACTAATTGTCAGATTAAAAGGAAATCAATCGAAATATGGAGAGAAAGTTTGGAGCAGAGATGAAGGAAAGTCCATCCAGAGAATGCCCCGCATGAGGATCCAGTCCACGTACAGCCACCAAACCCAGACAATATTGCTGATGTGAAGAAGTACATGCTGACAGGAACCTGATATAGCTGTCTGCTGAGAGGCATGGCAAACACAGAGGCAAATGCTAGCAGCAAACCATTGAACTGAGAATGGGAGCGCCATTGGAGAAGTTAGAGAAAGTATTGAAGGAGCTGAAGGGGTTTGCAACCCCATAAGAACAACAATGCCAACCAACCAAAGCTCCCAGGGAATAAACCACCAGCCAAAGAGTACACATGGACAGACCCATGGCTCCAGCTGCATATGTAGCAGAGGATGGCCTTGTTGGGCATCAGTGGAAGAAGAAGCTCTTGGTTCTGTCAAAGCTGCCTTCCCCCCCCACCCAGTGTAGTAGAATGTGAGGGCAGGGAGGCAGGAAGTAGTAAGTGGATGGGTGGGGAACACCCTCATAGAAGAAGGGTGGGTATGGGATGGGGGTTATGGACAAGAAACCGGGAAAGGGAAAAACATTTGAAATGTAAATAAATAAAAAAAATCCAATGAAAAAAGGAAATCAATCAGTGTAGAACCATCTTTTTTTTTTATGGTTTCTTTTTTTCCCCATCTTTATTAAATTGGGTGTTTCTTACTTACATTTCAAATGTTATTCCCTTTCCCAGTTTCCATGCCAACATCCCCCTACCCCCTCCCTCTCCCCTTCTATATGGGTGTTCCCCTCCCAGTCCTCCCTCTATTACCGCCCTTTCCCCAAGAATCCCTTTCACTGGGGGTCCAGCCTTGGCAGGACCAAGGGCTTCCCCTTCCATTGGTGCCCTTACTAGGCTATTTATTGCTACCTATGAGATTGGAGCCCGGGGTCAGTACATGGATAGTCTTTTGGCAGTGGCTTAGTCCCTGGAAGCTCTGGTTGGTTGGCACTGTTGTTCATATGGGGTCTCAAGCCCCTTCAATCTCTTTCAGTCCTTTCTCTGATTCCTTCAACGGTGGTCCCGTTCTCAGTTCAGCATTTTGCTGCTGGCATTCGCCTCTGTATTGCCGTATTCTGGCTGTGTTTCTCAGGAGAAAAACCCACATTGTAGAGGACGTGGTTGCATTTAGATCTTAAATGGCACTGCTCTAAAATGAAATCAACAGGCTTGCCAGGTTAACATATCTTTTCCCCTGGTCTTCATTTCTCCTAACACTCTTTCTAATTTTAAACTTTACTAATGCCAAATGAGTATGAAAGTAGTTTTTAATTCTTCCTTTTACATCATTTCTTCCTTCCTCCTCCCTGTCCTCACTTCAAACTCTCCCACAAGCTCCTTCTTGATTTCTTTCTAATTCATGGCCTCGTTTTTACTAATTGTCACATACATACAAACACACACACACACACACACACACACACACATGTATATATATATATTCTCAAATCCATAGATACTACCTGCTCAGTCTGTGTAACAATATTATTTTATGTGTATGTTTTCATTTAGTACAGGATAACCAGTAAAATGGAGACACCAACCCAGTGACATTCTGGCAGTGTCCCATGTATACATTTCCAGAGCACATGCAGATATTTATCAGCAACGCAAGGACTCAAAATGAAATTGATGCTTCATCAGAATCGCTTTGAAAAGCCAATAAAGCAGCCCTCAGCTACTGGATATAAATGATTTTGCTAATTTTCTTTTAAGGAGATTGCCTTAAGAAAATAAAGCATTTTAGCCTTATTGTACACTATAATAATAACCACAAAATCGCATCAGAAGAAGACTGAGGAATTGCTACCCTCGGGCAATATGAAGAATGATACCGTTGGATTTTTGTAAAGTAATAAACATCTGATAATATCATAGGATCTGCCCCTCAAGAGTTTCTGCAGACTTTTCTATTAGATATTAATACTCATGATTATTTATGGTTTGAGTTCATCAATTCTTAATTCTAATAATAAAAGGTCATAGGGATTGTTGCCTTTTCAAGACAATATTAACATTAAGAATTAGAGAATTCTTGAATAATACATTGTTTGAATAGACACACTTGTTTTAATTAGCATTTTCCATTGAGTATTTATTTATATCTAGACAAGGGAATAATTTACATGCAACCTAATGAATACTTTTCTGAAAGGTTTGGAGAACAGTTCATGCCTTAGATGACTAGAGGAGAAAACAATAAGCAGCTTATGATAAAGAACAAGTTTTAGTATGCAAGGGGAGCTGAAGGGCAGCTGTGGACCACCAGCATGCCCATAAAAGTTGTGTAACACAATGTTTCTCTTATGTGCTATTTCCTAAACGACTTCCAATGTCACTGAAAAAAAAATGATGCACAATATCCCACATTCCGGTCTCATATATATGTGTAGCCCTCAGCTACATATTAAGTATGTTGTTAAAACTAAATATTAAAGTCTACCTGGTTCTGAAATGGACGCCTCTAGTTTATAATCATATATGTGTGTCTTCAGCTGTGACCCTAGGAAGGAACTGGTTTTCACTAGAAATGTAAGTTATCAACAGACACTGTATCAATAGACACAAATGAAAAGGCCAGAGAGATTGCAGCACACCAGGTAAAGACACCAGCTTCAGTTCCCAGGACCAACAAGGTACAAAGAGAAAACTGACTGCCACGAGCTGTCCCCTGACCGCCTCATGCTCACAAATACACATCAATAAACATGATTTGGCAAAGTTTTTAAGCTCTAAGGTCAAATAATAAAAACCAAAGCTCTCTGACTCAGTATAGGCTAACACTTAACTGGCCATACCCAAATCCTCAGATTAATGTGGATCCCTTCTTCATATCAAGCCAAAGAATGACTTACTTTCAAAAAAGAAGTTATACAAATATTTTAATAAGTCCCAGCTTGAGGTACCTTCCTGCCTTTGACCATACATGAAAATCATATACGGCCTTGGAATTGAATATTCCTCAGGCGGCTCAATACCAAGGCAACTGCCTAACCTCCATGCTTTTAAAATCTACTCTCCTACCAATAAATGTTCCATCGCTGCTGCTCTTGTCCCAGCTGAGCAGCCCTCTGGGACACATTCTCTTGAGCCTTTTATATGGCGACTCTCCTCTCTCCTGCACATTCTTCTTCCATTCGGTCCTGTCTCTCCTGCTCCTTCCTCATGGCCTCTAGCCTGCGAAACCTAAACCCTGCCTATCTCTCTTCTCCACAGGCATTGACCACTGGCATTTCTATTTACCAATCAGAATTATCCGGGAGCGGGTTCCCGGAAGCCACATGCACACTCTAGATCTTGGCAGCAAGCACTCAACATTACAATAAACAGGAACCAACAAAACCTCAAACAAAAAGTGCCTCATAGACCTCCAAATCATAAAAGAAACAAATATAAAAATCTTATGCTGGGTTTGCCCATCTTAGTATCTGGAACGTTGCAGAAAATAAATGAATAAATAAATAAATAATGAAAGAATAGATAATTCCGTTGAAAGCTAAAACTGTTAGGAGAGTTTCATTAGTAGATACCTATTAGGTATTTTTCTTTGCATCTCAATTTGACAGGCATAGTTGATGGCATATGCTTAAGGCAACCGCAGAAAACAATGTCATTGGACACTGATCCATAGAGGTGGTCGATAAATAACATTTTTTTTCAAAAAAGATAATAAATGATTTGTAGGTTATAAGAAAAGGAAAAGAATATTCTCGGACAAAAATTTCTAAGTTTACAGGAGATAGTATACATTCTAGTTTTAACAAACACAAAATTTTGGACTATTTCAGACATTCATATATGGGCTAAATGGGTATATCCTTGACTTTATGAGGTTCACTCCAGTGATATCCAAGTCATTTCTGTTCAGTGTCTAGATCAAGTGTGTAAAGATTAAAATAGTATGAGGAAATCTTTCGCATGCAAATGAACACAAAGAGAGTAATTTCAACTACATTGTCAAAGTTTAAAACTATATTTTATTGCTTTGTTAAAAAGAAAAATAGAAATTTGAGTATTAAAACACTAAAATCAAGCTTTTCAGAATGGGAAATGTTTTTATTTTTTATAAGCCAATGAAAATTTGTGATTACTCATAAATATGTAAACTTTTCAAAAGTATTAGGAAAAGAAGGATATCATTGGCAATATTGCCTTCAAATCACATGCCACATCACATACAATATTTCCTGGAGCAAGTTTATCAATATCTGTCAAAAATAGATGTCCTTGCCAGGCTTTGTGTACCCAGCCTAGTTTCTGAGTTGTCACAGCTTTTATTAAATGGTGGTCAGCAGTCCTGCTTTCTCATCCTGCACATGAAGGAAACTTTCAATTAAAGAAAATTAGAATGTTAAGTGCATTGCCTAATTTCTATCTTAAGAATGAAAAACAATATTTCTAATTGAGATTAAACCACAGCTCCCATTCAATCCTTTCAATAATCAACATTAACTTCTGTATGCTAATAATTAGACCAGGTTGTAAACCATCTGTATATGAGGATAAACGGGTTGCTCACCTACAAAGATCCAGAATCCTTTTGTCACCAGAAAAGATAGCAAAAGTAAAAGAAACTGAAAAAAAAAAACTAACTGGAAATTATTCAATGAAGAAGGAAAAATTATAGGCTTTGGAATCAGACCTGTTAGATAAAACTTTTTCCCATTCCTGCTTTTAATAGATCAACACTATTTCGTTGTAGTATTTAGTGTCCAGGCAGAGCCCTTTGATAGCCCACACTCAAGTCATCAAAGAGACAACACAAATAGTGATACAACAGACATCTTTTAACATCTAGTCTCGGGTACCACTGCCATTATCTACCCACATTAACAATACTAGTCTGCTGGTAGTAATCTCCTAGCTAGTTCACTTAAGCTACTTTATTCATTCATGGTATATATAAAGTAGGACTTTGATTGTGTCAGCCTTTTCTTTGAAACTTAAACAGTTTCTCCAGTCCTTTAGAAAATAATGACAAACTCGTGTGATCTTCCTATCCAGTTTAATCTTGACCTCATCTCCTACTACTGACCCACATTAGCTCTCTTCTATACAATTGGACTTCATCTATGCTCCCTGAGTGTCTACACACAAACTCCTGCCTTAGACTTCTTCACCTTCCCTTGCTCTCCCTCCTTGGCACTCTCTTCCTTCTCAGAGGTGGGCAAGCCCTCCTTCCTTCTATTCTTTCATTACCTAAATGTCTCAACAATAAGAGTTTTCTCACCACATACATAAACCAAATAATGCCTTCCTTTCAACTCTACTCATTTTTCCCCAAAAAACATTTAACACTATCAGGCATGCTTGGTATTTACTTGTGTATTTGCATGCCTTCTGTTTCTATTCTCATTCTAAAAAGAATATGCCCTGTGACAGTAATGATAGTTTTTCAATGGCCCTGTTCCAAGTAGTTAACACAATATCTGGAATACAGTAAGTGTTCAGTGGAGTTTCATGATAAATTAACTGAAACAAAGACAAAAAGATTTTCACTATTTGCTACATGCTTCCAGATGAACTTTCCCAAGGTCCTAAAGCAATTAAGAATTTTTGCAGCATGTGAGAATAACTACTACTTTCACACTTCATCAATAGCGCATAATATCTATCCTTTTTACCATTTTTTTTGTTGTCGAAAGCTAGGTACTCCTTTTATAAAACTGATAGTCTAATTCTAATTTATACTAAAAATTCATATTTAAAAGACTTAGGTATATTCCTAGGGGACACAGTATACGAAAGCAAGCAAGTCCAAGGGAGATAATTAGAAGTGTTCGAGTTAGCGTTCTCAAGCGTTCACACTTGCACTTTTTCAGTCCAACAATTAAAATGCAAATAAAATAACGTCTCCACAAAAACCTAAGGCAGCAATTCCTCAGATCAACAAAGCATCTCTCAGTCAGCATCATCCACCCATGAAACAAGTTGCTTTTGTGCTGCTCTGAAAGAAAAAACAAGGATGATGAGAGGATCGTGCATTGTAACTGCCCTCCTACAGTTCCTTCAAGAATATGTTTTCATGGCAGATGAAGGGGATTAGGAGGCTAATAGGTACTCTGCTACAGTTTACAGCAGGCTTTACCCTCATGAGACATAAGTGAGACCATGCAAGTTAAGAAAGTATGTGGCCAGCTTCATGTGGCATAGAAAGCACAGGCTCTGGGGATGCAGAATCAGCCTGTTGAGCAGTCCCAGAAAATGACATTTTATAAAAACCCGTGTGAAATTGGTTTGGAAATCAAAACAGGGCAGTCTCAAGGCTGACATATTATAAGGCATAGCCTTCTCATTGTCGGGGTGCCATTGCCATCTGTAGTTTAGAAATAATAGCTGAGCAAATTTTTACATACCTCTTACTTAATAAATCCATACGTGAATCAGCCTTTATAATATTAGCCACTATTTCAAATCATTAGTTCTTCTCATTTTTTCATAGGATTTTAAAAGGTAAAATATGTAACTTTCCAAATTATAAATTATGGATGCTGTTTGAGAAAAAAAGATCGTAGAAGTGCAGCATGCTTTCTTCCAGATAGTGTTACTGAGACTTGACAGGGAATTCCATGTACCATGAAATCTCAACAATAATGTTTCCTGAAGAAGACTGGCATAATGACATCACCAGATGGCATGCCAATGTGAAAAAGGGAAATTCCTTATAGTCTCATTCCTATGTGAAGAGCTAAAAGCATCAATGGACAATCAGGTTCCTTTTGGGACAGGCTCCTACATTGATTGTCCAACTCGTAGTCGTCAAGCCTACACATATGGATGCATTTGGATCTGTATATGTGTGTTCGTATATGTATAATAATAAAGAAGAGCTCATGAAATTGGGAGGGAAAGAAAAAAACAGGAGGAACTAGAAAGGGAGGGGGAGTGGGACTGCTCAAGTATGAACTTCTCAAAACAAATTATATATATATATGTGTGTGTGTCTATGTGTATATGTGTGTATATGTATTGTGCATATATGTATATATTATATTATATATATATATAATGTGCATATACATGTGTGCATATATATGTACATTTGTATATGTATCTATACATATAAATACATATATGTAGATAAATCTATGTATATATATATATATATGTGTATATCAGAAATAAGCCACATTAGCTATTCTAGAGATAGAACTTAAGTTAGAAGTAAAGCCAGTAAAAATACAAAATATTGCCAGACTTCAGAAAATGGGATCGGTTCAGTAATGTTGGCAACAGATGGCAAATTCAGGGCAATGGAAGCTAATGCCAAAATAATTACTTCTCAAGCCAGGAGCCAAGTGAGGGAACGTGTTCTGAGAAACAAGTACTCTAGCCACCACAAGGGAAGAGGACATAGACACACACAAATAAGATGAGAAAAATAATCCGATTTAGAGTAGCAAGGAAAGGTTACTGAGAAGAAAAACATTATATTGTACAGAATGGGAAAAGAGAAAAGGTATTTCAAATGTGGTTACTAGGAAGAAATTTCTACAAAAGCGATTAAATAAACATAATAATGGCAATGTTTAAGGCAGCATGTGCCAGGCATAACGTCCAGTGGGTTCACAAGTATGTAATAATCTGAGCCATGGAACACTGTGACCTTCCTTCAGTCATTAATCACCATTCCCAGAAAGGACACTGAAAGATAGACATTCAGTCTCTTTCCGAGGCCCACCACATATCAAGGTTCACTTGTGATCATTCTGACTCTGACGACCCAAGCCTCAGACACGATACATGGCAAACATGGCTTCTACCCATCTAACACGCAGCGTAGCTTCCTGACTGCAGGCAACCCACTTATATGAGCACGCTACAGAATAGGGTGCATGTCAAAGAATCAGCAAACCACACATTTAATGAGTACTTAATACATAATCATTGGACTAAGACCTGGAAGGAAACTAATAAAATTTCAGGATATGAAAAGTCCAGGATGGTCTCTGACCCCAAACCTGCCTATAGGTCAGCCAGGAGTGCTCACCCTCCAAAGGCCAAAGCCCACATATGGGACCCCACTTTTTCTCCACTGACTATCCAAAGAGAGACCCACCAAGAGCCCACTGGTCATAGCAGTCACAGGGCAGCTTAGGACAGGATCTTTCCTGCCTTTATCTGTGACAAGAGCTAAAGCAGGCCCACAGTCCTCCGAACTCAAAACCTGCCCACAGAGAACTGTTATGCCAGGAGAGCTCTCACTCCTAAGATCAAAGGCTCACAGGCTTGCAGGATCATAGGCCCAGAAGAGGGATAAGCTTCAGTCGGAGACAGCAAGATCAAGTAACATCAGAGATAACCACATGGCAAGAAACGAGTGCAAGAACCTAAGCAACAGAAACCAAGATTGCTTGGCAACATCAGAACCCAGTTCTCCCACCACAGCAAATACTAGATAACCAAAGACACCAGAAAAGCAAAATTTGGTTTTAAAATCACATCTCATGATGATGATAGAGGGCTTTAAGAAGGTCATAAATAACTCCCTTAAAGAAATACAGGAGAAGACAGGTGAACAAGTAGGAGCCCGTAAGAAGAAACACAAAAATCCCTTAAAGAATTAAAGAATAACACATACAAACAGGTGAAGTAATTCAACAAAAACATCCAGGGTCTAAAAATTGAAATAGAAACTACAGAAATCACAAAAGGAGACAACCCTGGAGATAGAAAACCTAGGAAAGAGATCAGGAGTCATAGATGCAAGCATCACCAACAGTATACAAGAGATAGAAGAGAGAATCTCAGGGACAGAAGATACCATAAAAAATGATATAATAGTCAAAAATGCAAAATGCAAAAAGACCCTAACCCAAAACATCCAGAAATAAACAGCACACAATGAGAAGATTAAACCTAAGGATAATAGGAATAGAAGAGAGTGAAGATTACCAACTTAAAGAGTCAGTAAATATCTTCAAAAAAATTATAGAAGAAAACTTCCCTAACCTAAAGGAAAGGATGCCCATGAACGTAAAAGAAGCCTACAGAACTCCAAATAGATTGGACCAGAAAGGAATTCCTGTCACATAATAGTCAAAATACACACACACACACACACACACACACACACACACACACACACACACACACACACAAAAGAATACTAAAAGCAGTAAGGGGAAAAGGTCAAGTAACATATAAAGGCGGGGCTCTAAGAATAACACCGGACTCCTCCTATAGACTATGAAAGCCAGAAGATCCTGAGCAGATGTCATACATTCCCTAAGGGAAGATAAATGCCTGCCCAGACTACTATATCCAGCAAAAATGACAATTATCATCGATGGAGAAACCAAGATATTCCATGATAAAACCAAATTTACATAATATCTCTCCACAAATCCATCCCTACAAAGAATACTAAATGAAAAACTCCTACACCAGGAGGGAAACTGCACTCTAGAAAAAGCAAGAAGGTAATCTTCTTGCAACAAATCCAAAAGAAGATAGTCACATAAACATAATCCTACCTCTAACAACAAAAATAACAAGAAACAACAATCACTATTCCTTAATATCTCTTAAAATCCATTGACTCAATTTCCCAATTAAAAGACATAGACTAACAAACTGGATATGAAAAAAAGGATCCAGCATTTTGCTACATACAGGAAACTTCAGTAACAAAGACAGATACTACTTAAGACTAAAAGGCTGGGGAAAAAAATTTCAAGCAGATGGTCCCAAGAAAAAAGCTAGAGTCTCCATTCTAATATCGAATAAAATTGAATTTCACCAGAAGTTCTCAAATAAGAAATGGAAGGACACTTCATACTCATGAAAGGAAAAATCTACCAAGATGAACTTTCAATTATGAACATCTATGTTCCAAATGCATAGGCAACCACATTCATCAAAGAAACTTTACTAACACTCAAAACATATTGTACCTTACACAATAATAGTGAGAGACTTCCAGACATATTTTCATCAATGGACAGATCATGGAAACAGAAACTAAACACAGACATAGTGAAACTAACAGAAGTTATAAACCAAGTAAATTTAACAGATATCTATAAAACATTTTGTCCTATAATAAAAGAATATACCTTTTCTCAGCACCTCATGGTACCTTCTCCAAAACTGACCATATAATTGGTCACAAAACAGGCCTCAATACATACAATGAAGACTGAAACAATCCCATGCATTCTATCTGATCACCATGGACTAAAGCTGGTCTACAATAAAAACAAAAATGACAGAAAGCTCACATATATGTGGAAGCTGAACAACCCTCTATTCAGTGACAGCTTGGTTAAAGAAGAAATAAAGTAATTAAAGACTTTTGAAAACTTAATGACAATGAAGACACAACAGACCCAAACTAATGGGATGCAATGAAAGCAGTGCTAAGAAAAAAAACTCACAGCCCTGAGTGCCTCCCAAAGGAATTGGAGAAAACCTACACTAACAGCTTGACAGCACACCTGAAAACTATAGAACAAAAAGAAACAAATTCACCCAAGAGGAGTAGACGGCAGGACATAATCGAACTCAGAGCTGAAATCAATGAACTAGAAACAAAAAGAATTATACAAAGAAGCAACAAAACCAGGATCTGGTCCTATGAGAAAATCAACACTATAGATAAACCCTGAGCCAGACTAAACAGAGGGCACACAGACAGTATACAAATTAACAAAATCAGAAATGAAAAGAAACCCATAACAACAGAAACTGAGGAAATTAAAAAACTTATCAGAACCTACTACAAAAGCCTATACTCAACAAAACTGGAAAATCTTGATGAAATGGAAAATTTTCTAGACAGATATCAGCTATTAAAGTTAAATCAGGATCATATAAACCATCTAAACAGTCCCATAACCACTGAAGATATAGAAGCAGTCATTAAAATCTCCAAACGAAAAATAGCCCAAGACCAGATGGGTTTAGTGCTGAATTCTATCATACCTTTATAGAAGACCTAGTACCAATACTCTCCAAACTATTCTACAAATAGAAACAAAAGGAGCACTACCCAATTCCTTCTATGAAGCCACAACTATGCTTATACATAAACCACACAAACACCCAGCAAAGAAAGAGAACTGCAGACCAGTTTCCCTCATGAACATTGATGCAAAAATACTCAATAAAATTCTCACAAACTGAACCCAAGAACACATCAAAATGATCATCCAACATGATCAAGTATGCCTCATCCCAGAGATACAGAAATGATTCAGTATACAGAAAACCATCAACATAATCCACTATATAAACAAACTCAAAGAAAAGAAACATGATCATCTCATTATATTTTGAGAACGCCTTTGACAAATTCAACACCCCTTCATGTTAAAAATCCTGGAAAGATCAGAAATTCAAGGCACATACCTAAACACAGTAAAAGCAATATACAGCAAACCAGTAGCCAACATCAAACTAATAGGAGAGAAACTTGAAGCAATTCCACTAGGAATTAGGGATTAGTCAAGGCTGCCCACTCTCTCCCTACTTATTCAATACAGTACTGAAAGCCTACCTAGAACAATTAGACAACAACAACACAAAAAAAAATCAAAGAGATACAAATTGGAAAGAACGAAGTCAAAATATTACTTTTTGCAGATGATATAATAGCATACTTAAGTGACCCAAAAATTCAACCAGAAAACACATAAACCAGATAAACAATTTCAGCAATGTGGCTGGATATAAAGTTAATTCAAACAAATCAGTAGCCTTCCTCTTCTCAAAGGATGAACAGACTGAGAAAGAAATTATGGAAATAACATCCTTCACAATAGCTGCAAATAATATAAAATACCTTGGTGTGACTCTAACCAAGCAAGTAAAAGATCTGTATGACAAGAACTTCAAGTCTCTGAAGAAAAAAATTGAAGATCTAAAAGATGGAAAGACCTCCCGTCCTCATGGATTGGCAGGATTAATATAATAAAAATGGTCATCTTCTTGAAAGCAATCTACAGATTCAATGCAATCGCCATCAAATTCCAACTCAATTCTTCATAGAGCTATAAAGAACAACTTGAAAATTAATTTGGAATAACAAAAACCTAGGATATGGAAACTATCCTCACAATAAAAGAACTTCTGGGGGAATCACCATCCCTGACCACAAGCTGTATTACAGAGCAATCATGATTCAAAACGGTCTGGTATTGGTACAGAGACAGGCAGGTAGGCCAATGGAATAGAAGAATTGAAGACCCAGAAAAGAACCCACATACCTATGGTCACTTGAACTTCGATAAAGGAACTAAAACTATCCAATGGAAAAATGACAGCATTTTCAAAAAATGGCGGTGGTTCACCTGGAGGTCAGCATGTAGAAGAATGCAAACTGACTCATTCTTATCTCATTGTACAAAACTCAAGTCCAAGTGGATCAAAGACCTCCACATAAAGCCAGACACACTAAAACTGAAAGAAGAGAAAGTGGGCAAAAGCCTCGAACACATGGGCAAAGGGAAAATTTTCCTGAACAGAAGAGCAATGGCTTATGCTCTAAGATCAAGAATCAACAAATGGGACCTCATGAAATTTAAAGCCTCTGTAAGGTAAAGGACATTGTCTTTAGGACAAAACGGCAACCAACAGATTGGGAAAAGATCTTTCTCAATCCTCCATGTGATAGAGGGCCAATATCTAATATATACAAAGAACTCAAGAAGTTAGACTCCAGAGAGTTAAATAATCCTATTGAAAAATTGGGTATAGAGCTAAACAAAGAATTCTTACCTGAAGAATACCGAAGCCCTGAGAAGTACCTAAAGAAATGTTCAACATCCTTAGTCATCAGGGAAATTCAAATCAAAACAACCCTGAGATTCTACACCAGTCAGAAGGACCAAAATCAAAAACTCAGGTGACAGTAGATGCTGGCAAGGATGTGGAGAAAGAGGAACACTCCTCCATTGTTGGTGGAATTGCAAGCTGGTACAACCACTCTGGAAAGCAGTCTAGCAGCTCTTCAGAGAATTAGACATTGTATTACCAGAGGACCCAGCTATACCATTCCTGGACATACACCCAAAATATGCTCCAACATATAACAAGGACACATGCTCCACTATGTTCATAGCAGCCTTATTTATAATTGGCAGAAGCTGAAAAGTACCAAGATATCTTCGACAGATGAATGGATACAGAAAATGTGGTACATTTACATGACAGAGTTCTACTCAGATATTAAAAACAATGACGACGTGAAATTCTTAGGCAAATGGATGGGACTAGGAAATATCACCATGAGTGAGGTAACCCAGTCACAAAAGAACACACATGGTATGTACTCACTGATAAGTGGATATTAGCCCCAAAGCTTGGAACATCTAAGAAAAAATTCACAAATCATATGAAGAAGCAATACCAAAATGTGGATGCTGCATTCCTTCTTCGAAGGGAGATCAAAATACTCACAGAAGGAAATACAGGGACAAAGAGTGGAGCAGAGAGTGAAAAAAAAAAAGGTCATTCGGAGACTGCCCCACATGGGGATTCATCCCATATGCAGCCACCAAACCCAGTCACTATTACTGATGTCAAGAAGTGTATGCTGACCTGAGCCTGATAAGGATGTCTCCTGAGAGTCTCTGCCAGTTGAGATATAGATGAGGGTGCTTGCAGCTAACCATTGGAGGGAGCACTGGAAACCCAAGAGAGGAGTTAGAATAAAGACTGAAGGAGCTGAAGGGGTTTGCAACCCCATAGGAGGAACAAAAGTATCAACCAACCGGACCCCACCAGAGCTTCCGGGGGCTAAACCACCAAACAATGAGTACACATGGAGGGACCCATGGCTTCAGCCACATATGTAACAGAGGATGGAAATGTCTACCATGTTTCCCCAATGTAGGGTAATGCCTAGGTTTTGAGATTGGAATGGGTTGGTAGGAGTAGGAACATCTTCAAAGAATCAGGGGGGCGGAGGGGGTATGGGAGAGGGAGGAAAGGGGATAACATTTGAAATGTTGGATACATAAAATATCCAAGAAAAATAAAAAATAAAAAGGTCCTCAATGCACTCTAGACTAAGATATATAAATGCAGAATCATAATGCAGCAGCGACAAGTGACACCGTCACTGATATGTCCACAGTGTGACACACTGAGGAATTACAATGGCGCTCTACTAAAATTTCAACTCAAGTATAGATCATAAGATAAAGAAGGTAAAGGTAATGAGAACAAACTTTAAGAATTGAGGTATGATTAAAGAATTAATATGTATTAAGATAGATAGTAAAACAATCAAATATGGTACAGTCTATGACATAAAAATCTGCCTATATTTTAAAAGTATAAATTACTACTGAGAAGTATGTTTGTATAACAGGAGAATGGACTCAACTTAGTTACTTTTGTTTTTTGGTTTTTTTTCTTTTCTTTTTTTCGGAGCTGGGGACCGAACCCAGGGCCTTGCGCTTGCTAGGCAAGTGCTCTACCACTGAGCTAAATCCCCAACCCAAACTTAGTTACTTTTGAAATGAGTGAAGACCTTAAAATAAAGTGTAAGTTGAATTTTATCCAGCCCTAAATGTGTGTGTGTGTGTGTGTGTGTGTGTGTGTGTGTGTGTGTGTGTGTGTGTTATATACTTAGCTACCTATATATAGGACATTGGAGTTGAACAATGAATCAAGTAGTTGATGTGTTGAGGTGCTGAATTCCTCTCTAAAAGAGTATGAGATACGCAAATAGTAGTAGAGTTTGAGGTATCTGCCTGAATTTACATTTGATTTGATGTAATATGCTTATGTATAGATTTATATAAAAGATTATAAGAAAGAGGAATACACACATATATATATACATATATATGTATACATAAATATACATGAATATATATGTATACATAAATACATATATATGTTTATATATGTATATATATACATATATATATATATATTCTTGTTCACCCGCTGTAGACATATCAAAGAAAAAACACACTTAGTGAAGATGGTCAGTTGAGTTTTTGTCTTTTACTGTTTAACGTAATGCAAAGTATGTGCCTCCAAGTCTACACATAGCCTCTGGGACCCTACCCTCATGTTAATTCTGACTGCTGGCAGCCAATAGCTGGCAGAAGAAAGGTAGGTGGGGTTGAGTTTTCATGGGCTTAGGTCAGAGGAGAGACTAAGAAAAGAAGAGAAGCCACCAAGAAAGAAGAACAACCAGGAGGGGGAGAGAGAGATAGCCTCCATGAGGTAGGAGTAAAGAAAACACGGCCATGTGGGAGGCCAATTGGTGCTAAGAGCAGCCAGATGGAACATAAAAATAGTGAGTTATGACTTGGGGTTTTCTATGGGAAGGCAGATCTTACAGCACGGAGGGCAGGCAGTTGCCCAGCTAATGCTGCCTAAGGCATACTTATATAACAGCAGTCTGTGTGCTTTTATCTGGGAATATAAATGGTTAAAACTGGGGAAGAAACCCCACAGAGGGATTTTTTTTATTATTATTTTTACTACAATGGCCATTAAAGCCCAAATCTTTCTTGGTTTCTATTATCATTTCTCACAAAAAGAAAAGTAAACCTTTGGGAAAATGTCTCATTCTAGGACTGGGGCAAAAAAAAATACACAAATCTAGAGGGTCTTGTCCTAAATAACTCCTGTTTTCTAAGAGAGTATAAGGGAAAACCCAGGCTAATTAACACATGACCAAAGGAGAACAGAGGTGCTGGTGTGAGGTCAAAAGCTATGGTAGTCTAAACACCAATAAAGTGGCATTAGGTCATGACCCAAAGTGTAAAATTCATACTCATATATTTGTGATTATTTATTATAATATGCCATATTCTCATATGTAAGAGATGATGGAAGTGGAAGAAAACAATTCGTGAAGGTGTTCTGTTCTCAAGGGAGTAAATCTGAACAGAGTATTCTTAAATTGCATACCACATACGTGACTTCCATGCACAGGTCAAAGCATGGCATGGGATATGGAGACCTACTTTTAGTGAGAACCCCCACAGATATTGCTTTAACCTTTTAATCAAGGTTAGGGTGAACAATGTCAGCACGTCAACAGTACGCAGTCTTCGCTTGACAAGGTAACACGATACTTAACTTGTCCCAGTCTTTCTCTCAAATACTACGTAGTACCAGTCAAATGGTGACATGCTAAAGATGTATAATTACAGTAGAAGAATGTGCTAGAATATGTGTGTACCCAAAACCATCAAGGTCTTCAGAAACAAGGAAACTCTGAGAAACTACCAGAGACAAGAAGAGTGTACATAGCAAGATCTTCAGTGTGACTCTTCAAGATGTGAAGAGTTTGAGATAGAACCCAAGAAGATCTGAGTGAAACCAAGACTTTAGTTAAACTTAGGGTGTCGGTCCTGGTATTTTCATCAAGAGCATGTACCACATGAATGCAAGGTAGAGAAATGGGAAACGGGAGTAGATATTGAGTTGTTATTCAAAATAAATAACAACCACCAATAGTAAAAAGAATTAAAAATATGGAAAGGAAAATCAAACACTTTTACACATATGAACGTTTTTATAAAACAAAATTATACCCCTGATTCATGTGTCTGAATATTAAACGAAGCACCCTAGAAACCCATACATGAGCGAGTTGGGTATTTCTCCTGGGCATAAAAGATTACAAGGACAGAACTACATTTCAGCAAATTCTCAGAAGTAGAACTTTTGAAAGGAAATAGAGTTTCAGTATGAAACAATCTGACCTTACTAAAGTGGAGAGAACTGCTGTTATTAAAGAATGAGACTATCTCACAGAATGTCTCCTCTCCCCGTCTCTCAATTTCTTCTTCTCAATTTTTTTTCTTACCAAAACTTTCAAAAATATGGCCCCGGAATGGACTACCAACGGCTAGATGGATTGTGGTCAATTTTCACAGCAATTGAACAAAATAGCATCATAGAATCTCAAACCTGACCAAAAATCACCAGGGTCAACCCTTCATTGTGAGCGAACTGAGACCAGAAAGATTAGCTGTCTTGTTCGATGAAATATGTGTAGCTGTTGACTGAGTTCACTCCGAGCCCAGTTTCCTTTAACCCCGGGGCCATGCATTTTCTTGTATATACCAGTAATGACAGATAGTTGGCCCACATTATTTTCTCTGTCCTCCCCAGAAACGTTTCTCTTGTTCCCTACCCTGCCTCCATCCCATTAGTAAAGTCTTCCTATCACAACACAATTTCTCATTGTGCAGACAGAAAGTTTTAAAAGCAGCCTTCTACACTGCACGCCATGTACCTACCCCAAACTGAACACACAGAAGGAAATGTTTCTATCCCTGAAAGACAAAAATATGTTCTAGTGTAAAGCCTCCATGCCCTGAGGCGACAAGTTAATACTGGAACTGCATCACATTACTTCATACCATAATAAACTCAGAAACTTCATTAAAGTAATGTTTGCTTAATCAACTGGAACCGATTAAAAGTAATCGGATAACAGATCCATATCTCCTCTACATATCAGTTCAACCCGAGTGAAAATAAGCTACCACAAATCAATCAACTCAATGGGAGCTGGTTTAAAAAAGGTTAGTTACTTCTAGCCTATTAATTTTTAAACTAAAATGAAGAGAAACCACAAAAGCAGTTCCATTTAAATAAGAGTACAGCTTGAAACTTTGGAACAATCAGACACTGAGTGGACCCTGCTATTTTTCCATCTTAAAGTCTAATTAGGTTTCTTCAATCTAAGATTATATGCATTCTATAAACTTGCAAATTTAGCAGTTATCTATAAAAGTACTCATCCTTTAAATAACTTGGGAGTTTTCTTTTAGAGCTAAAAATACAAGCAACAGATACAGAAATGTTAAAAATGAAAAGAAAAAAGCCTAACCGAACTGTGCTTCGAGATGAGAAAATATCTGCACCTACATAAATTACTTCACAACTCTATCATTTGACAATGAATTTCAGATTATTCAACTTTCAGCAGTTGAGAGCAGGCAAGAAGAACCTTTATACTATTGTAATGTTTCACAAGCCAGAAAATCTGACTTTTAGCCCGAAAAAAAATATGCTGATGCGATCTGAGTCCTGTATTTTGAGTTCGTGCAACACATCCAGAAGTTGAGTACTTTTCCAGAAGGGACTAGGGTCGTTTGGCCTGCCTGCTTACTCAGTACTTCCTCCCCTTTCTGTATCTATTTCCTCAACTTCCAGTCTTCAGAACTGAGTGCCACCATGCTTTACACAGTATGAAATCTGCACTTGGCATCTGTATTTGCTTGGTTCCATTTTTCTGTTTCTGTGATAAACAACATGAGCAAAAGCAATTAAGGGAGGAAGTGTTTTATTATAATTTCAGTTAACAACCCATCACTGAGGGAAGTCAAGGCAGGAACCTGGAGGCAGCAACTGAAGCAGGGACCATAGGGGTTTGCTGATTAGTGGCTTGATCACCATGACTCCCTCTTTTATATAAACTCAGTGGGCTAAGCCCTCCCACATTAATTGGTCAAGAAAATTCCCTTGCAAACCAATCTGATGGAGTTATATTCTTAAATGAGTTCCAGCTTCCCAGAGGATCCTGGCTTGTGTTGTTGACAAAAATAAACAAAATCAAACAAACAACAACAACAAAACTAAGGAGCATATACTACAAAAGTCAAAACATTTTATTTTAGGAACTGTATTTCCTCACAGAGCTAAAGAAGCTATTTGCTTTCAGGCTTAAGCTAGCTGATCTTAACTACAATAAAGCTTTTTTTTTTACTGTACCCCCTAAGAGAGACAGTGAGTAGTATAGCTTTGTCATATGCAGGATTCACAAAAGAACAGTGAAAGGAATGAACACCAATTAATGAAGAACCACAGTATATAGAGTTCCCAGAGTGCCACATGAGGAGGCTTTGTGGTGAAATCTCTACTTTAAATTCTGATTCTCCTCCCTGTCAGGGGTGTCCTCTGAGACAGTGCCTGCCTTACAGCCTTATCATTTCTGGGGTTCAGTGGAGAGTCTGAAGAGTAAGTAAGTTCAGTAAAATTCCCAATGCTCTCCTTAAGGAGAGCCTCTGTGCTTAGTTTGGAGATAGCAAATAACACATTTCACGTTGGGTCTTTTAAGGGCTTTCTGCTTTTCCTAATACCTGTCAATATGCCATTTGTGTAGTCCTAGGCTACATTCACAAGCTCCTTAAAATTCCACATCTCTTGTTCTCAGTCCTCATTTTGAATTATTACTTGTAGAATTAAAGGGGACAGGGAGCATTCTCCAATGTGAGGAGGGTTAAGAGCCCAAAGCTGCTACCCCCTCTCCTAAGTGTACTCCTTTATGGCAGAGATAAAGAATCTGAGAACTAGTTTTCACATGCTCCTTTGCCAACAGGAAGCAGATGCACAGTAGATTATGTGAATACATGTGAGTCTAAAAGACAGAAGGGAATAGTGGTAAGCAGTCTTCTGACCCTATAGAGACAGTGAGTCTGGCAGTGGTCTTTGAGTACTTCCCCTTGAATTACCTCACCAATCTTTGTTTCTACATAGTTTTGTGTATGAAGTTAAATAAATATTCACAACAGGGACCTAGGAGCAATCAGGGGCAGGACCCTTCAGGTTTCTGCCTGTGCCAAGAGCTGAAAGCCAGTCACCAGGAGCACCTACACATCTGAGAGGAGAGGTAAGACCCACTTTTCTGCTCCAAGTGACCTGCCTGGTGGACTCAGGACACACAAAGGCAGAAGTCCTCTGGGACAAGGCACTTCCAGTTTCTGGCTGTGAATGGAAATGAACTGAACCAATCCGACAGCTCCCTACACCCAAATCCTGTGGGGGAGAGAGCTGAACTCCCAGAAGCACAGACTATCCTGAGACGACAGACCAGACCACCACTTCTGACCACATCCCCGGCCGAAGAGGAAATCGCCTAGTGCCAACTGTGCCCACTGGGCATGGGGACCTAGGGGAAGAAAGGGGCAGGACCCTAGGTTTCTGCCTGCACTGAGAGTTGAAAGTCAGTCGCCAGGAGGGCCTACACACCTGAGAGCAGAGCACTCTGATCCCAGATCCAGCTAAAAGAAAAGAGGTCTACAGGTGTGCTGACACACAGGCCTTCAGGAGGGGCAAGCCACTGTCAGAGACAGCAAGACAAGCTAACACCAGAGAAAACCTGTTGGCAAGAGGCAAGCACGGGAACCTAAGCAAGAGAAAGGAAGAATACATGGCATCATCAGAGCCCAGATCTCCCACAAAAGCAAATACTGGATATCCAAACACACCTGAAAAGCACAATTTAGATTTAAAATCACATTTTACGATGATGATGAAGGACGTTCAGAAAGAAAGAAATAACTCTATAATGATACAAGTAAACAAGTAGAAGCCCTTAAAGACAAAACACAAAAATCTCTTAAAGAATTATAAGAAAACACAACCAAACAGGTGAAGGAATTGAACGTAACTGTCCAGAATTTAAACATGGAAATAGAAACAATAAAGAAAGCACAAAGGGAGACAATACTGGAGATAGAAAACCTAGGGAAGAGATTGGGAGTCATAGATGCAAGCATAACCAACAGAATACAAGAGGTGGAAGAGAAAACCTCAGGGGCAGAAGATACCATAGAAAACATCGACACAACCGACAAAGGTAATGTAAAATGCAAAACGGTCCTAGCCCAAAACATCCAGGAAATCTAGGACACAATGAGAATATCAAACCTAAGGATAATGGGTATAGAACAGAGTTAAAACTCCCAACTTGAAAAAACAGTAAATATCTTCAACAAAATTATAGAAGAAAACTTCCTTAACCTAAAGAAAGAGATGCCCATAAACATACAAGAAGTTTACAGAAATCCAAATAGAGACCAAAAGAGAAACTCCTCCTGTCACATAATAGTCAAAACACCAAATGCACAAAACAAAGGAAGAATATTAAAAGCAGTAAGGAAAAAGGTCAAGTAATGTAGAAAGGCAGACCTATAAGAATTACACCAAATTTCTCACCAGAGACTATAAAAGCCAGAAGATCCTGGGCAGATGTCATACAGACCTTAAGAGAACACAAATACCAGCCCAGACTACTATACCCAGCAAAACTCTCAATTAATATAGATGGAGAAACCAAGATATTCTATGACAAAACCAAATTTACAAATATCTTTCTACAAATCCAGGCCTTTAAAGGATAATAAATGGAAAACGCCAACACAAGTAGAGAACCTACACCCTAAAAAAGCAAGAAAGCAATCTCCTTGCAACAAAAACAAAAGAAGAGAGAAACAAAAACATAATTCCACCTCTAACAACGAAAATAACAGGAAGCAACAACCACTATTCCTTAATATCTCTCAACATCAATGGACTCAATTCACCAATAAAAAGACATAGACTAACAGACTGGATACATAAAGAGGACACAGCATTTTGCTATATGCAGCAAACACTTCTCAGAGACAAAGACCGATACTACCTCAAAGTGAAAGTCTGGAAAAGAAATTTCCAAGCAATGTGGTTGAAAGAAACAAGCTAGAGTAGCCATGCTAATATCGAATAAAATCAACTTTCAACAACAAGTCATCAAAAAAAAAAAAGATAAGGAAGGACAATTCATATTCAAAGGAAACATCCACCAAGATGAAATCTCAAACATAAATATCTGTGCTTCAAATTCAAGGGCACCTACATTCATAAAAGAAACCTTACTAAATCCCAAATCACACATTGCTCCTCACACGATAATAATATGAGATTTCAACACCCCACTCTCATCAATGGAGAGATCATGGAAACAGAAAATAAACAGAGACATAGAAAAACTAACAGAAGATATGAAACAAATAGATTTACCAGATATTTATAGAACATTTCATCCTTAAACAAAAGGATTTACCTTCTTCTTAGCACCTCATGGCACTTTCCCCAAAACTGATCATATATCAGACATAAAACAGGACTCAACAGATATAAGAAGAAAGAAATAACCCATGCATCCTACCAGATCACCATAGATTAAGGCTGGTCTTCAATAACAACAAAAATGACAGAAAGTCCACAGGAATTGGAAGTTAAACAATGCTCTACTCAATGATAACTTGGTCTAGGAAAAATAAAGAAAGAAATGAAAGATTTTTAGAATTTAATGAAAATGAAAGCATAACATACCCAAACTTATAGGACACAATGAAAGCAGTGCTAAGAGGAAAACACATAGCTCTGAGTGCCTCCACAAAGAAATTGTAGAGAGCATACACTACCATCTTGACAGCATACCTGAAAGGTCTAGAACAAAAGAAGCAAAAAAAGAAGAGTAGAGGCAGGAAATAATCAAACTCAGGGCTGAAATCAACCAAGTAGAAACAAAAAGAACTATACAAAGAAATCAACAAAACAAGGAGCTAGTTCTTTGAGAAAATCAACAAGATAGATAAACCCTTAGCCAGACGAACCAGAGGGCATAAGGAGTGTATCCAAATTAACAAAATCAGAAATGAAAAGGGAGACATAACATCAGAATCTGAGGAAATTCATAAAACATTCAGATCCTACTGCAAAAGCCTATATTCAACAGAACTGGAAAATCTGGAGGAAATGGAGAATTTTCTAGACAAATACCAGGTAATAAAGTTAAAGCAAGAACAGATAAACCATCTAAACAACCCCATAAATCCTAAAGAAATAGAAGCAGCTATTAAAAGTCTCCCAACCAAAAAGAGCCCAGGACCATATGGGTTTTGTGTAGAATTCTATCAGACCTTCATAGAAGACCTCATACCAATACTATCCAAACTATTCCACAAAATAGAAACAGAGGGAGCATTACCCAATTCCTTCTATGAAGCCACAATTATACTTAGAGCTAAACCACACAAAGACCCAACAAAGAGGACTTCAGACCAATTTCTCATATGAATATTAATTCAAAAATAATCCATAAGATTCTCACAAACTGAATTCAAGAACACATCAAAATGATCATCAATCATGATCAAGTAGGCTTCATTCCAGGGATGCAGGGATAATTCAATATACGAAAATCCATCAACATAATCCACTATCTAAACAAACCCAAAGGGGAAAAACACATGATCATTTCATTTGATGCTAAGAAAGCATTTGACAAAATTCAATACCCCTTCATGATAAAAGTCCTGGGAAAATTAGGAATTCAAAGACCATACCTAAACATAGTAAAAGCAATATACAGCAAACCAATAGTGAACACTAAACTTAATGGAGAGAAACTTGAAGCAATCTCACTAAAATCTGTGACTAGACCAGGATTCCACTCTCTCCCTACTAATACAATATAGTACTGGAAGCCCTAGCCAGAGCAATCAGACAAGAAAAGGAGGTCAAAAGAATACAAATTGGAAAGGAAGAAGTCAAAATACCACTATTTGCACATGATACGATAGTACACTTAGGTGAACGCAAAAGTTCAACAAGACAGCTACCTAAGATAGATAAACAACTTCAGCAAAGTGGTGGGTATAATATTAACTCAAACAAATCTCTACCCTTCCTCTACTCAAAGGATAAACAGGCTGAGAAAGAAATTAGGGAAATGACACCCTTCACAGTAGTCCCAAATAACATAAAATGACTTCGTGTGATTCTAACCAAGGAAGTGAAAGAACTTCAAGTCTCTGAAGAAAGAAATTGAAGATCTCAGAAGATGGAAAGAGCTCTCACACTCATGGATTGGCAGGATTAATATAATAAAAGTGACCATTTTGCCAAAAGCAATCTGCAGATTCAATGTAATCCCCATCAAAATTCCCACTCAATTCTTCATAGAGTCAGAAAGAGCAATTTGCAAACTCTTTTAGAATAACAAAAAACCCAGGATAGTGAAAACTATACTCAACAGTAAAAGAACTTTTGGGGGAATCACCATCCCTGACCTCAAGCAGTATTACGGAGCAATAGTGATAAAAATTGTATGGTATTCATACAGAGACAAGCAGGTAGATCAGTAGAATAAAATTGAAGATCCAGAAATGAAATCACACACCTATAGTCACTTGATTTTTGACAAAGGAGCCAAAACCATCAAATGGAAAAAAGATAGCATTTTCAGCAAATGGTGCTGGTTCAACTGGAGGTCAGCATGTAGAAGAATGCAAATCAATCCATTCTTATCACCCTGTACAAAGCTTAAGTCCAAGTGGATCAAGGACCTCCATGTCAAACCAGATACACTCAAACTAATAGAAGAAAAAGTGGGGAAGAGCCTTGATCACTGGGGAAATTTTTCTGAACAAAACACCAATGGCTAATGCTCTAAGATCAAGAATCGACAACTGCAAAGCTTCTGTAAGGCAAAAGACACTGTCATTAGGACAGAAGTGCAACCAACAGATTGGGAAAAGATCTTTGCCAATCCTACATCTAAGAAAGAGCTAATATCCAAACAACTCAAGAAGTTAGACTCCAGAGATCCAAACAACCCTATTAAAATGGGGTACAGAGCTAAGCAAAGAATTCTCAGCTGAGGAATATCAAATGACTGAGAAATACCAGTCCTTAGTCATCAGGGAAATACACCTCACACCAGTCAGAATGACTTAAGATCAAAAACTCAGGTGACAACACATGCTGGCAAGGGTGTGGAGAAAGAGAAACACTCTTCCATTGTTGGTGGGATTGTAAACTGGTACAACTACGCTGGAAATAAGTCTGGAGGTTCCTCAGAAAATTGGACATTTTACCACCTGAGGACCCAGCTATACCTTTCCAGGGCATATACACCAAAGATGCTCCAACATATAACAAATACACATGTTCCACTATGTTCATAGCAGCCTTATTTATAACAGCTAGAAGCTGGAAAGAACCCAGATGCCCTTCAACGGAGAAATGTATACAGAAAAATGTAGAATATCTACACAATGAAGTGCCCCAGCCCACAGGATATTCAGCAGAGGTTGGGGACCACCTAGGAGAGAATGGAGAATAAGAGATACGAGGATATCAAGACAAGAGTCTGATCAAGGCAACAAATTTTATTTTTCCCACAGCTGAATTTATGCCATAGCATGGGTAACAAAGGGAGGGGGGAAGCGGGAAACATCTACACAAGCCAAGGACACTGTGCTCTTGATGTCAGGCAATCGGCTGATGTCAACAGGATGTTGGTTTCTCAAAAAGGTAACAAGTTTGTCATATTATTAAGCATCTTGACCACCAGATTTGTATTTCTCAGAAAGGTCACAAGTTTGTCATATAATTAGGCATCCTGACCACCAGATTTGTATTAGCCTTCTGCAGTTGGCTGGGGATTTTCCATGAACCCATCCATATTTAACTCTAACTATAATATTAACACCAAATAATAGAGGGTTTTAAGGACCTAGTTCCCAACAATGAAGTACTACTCAGGTATCAAAAACAATGACTTCATGAAATTCATAGGCAAATGGATTGAACTAGGAAATACCATCCTGAGTGAGGTAACCCAATCACAGAAAAACACACATGGTATGCACTCACTGATAAGTGGATATTCGCTCAAAAGCTTGAATTACCCATGATACAATCCACAGACCTCTTGAAACTGAAGAAGGATGGATGACCAAAGTATGGATACTTCTCTCCTTCCTAAAAGGGGGGAACAAAAATATTCATAGGAGGGGATGTGGAGGCAAATTTGGGGCCACATGTGTAGCAGAGACTGCAGGAATGTCCATTCAGAGCCTGCCCCACATGTGGCCCATACATATATAGCCACGAAAACTAGATAAGATTGACGAAGCTAAGGAAGAGCATGCTGACAGGAGCCAGATATAGTTGTCTCTTGAGAGACACAACCAGAGCGTGTCAAATACAGAGGTGAATGCTAGCAGCAAACCACTGAACTGAGAACAGGACCCCTGTTGGAGGAATTGGAGAAAGGATTGAAACAGCTGAAGGGGCTTGCAACCCCATAAGAACAATGCCAACCAACCAGAGCTTCGAGGGGCTAAACCACTACCCAAAGAATACACATGGATAGACCCATGGCTCCAGGTGCGTCTGTAGCAGAGGATGGCCTTGTTTGGCACCAGTAAAGGAGAAACCCTTGGTCCTGCCAAGCTTGGACCCCCAGTGTAGAGGAATGTTGTGGGGAGTGGGAAGGGAGAGTAGGTGGGGAGGGGAACACCCTTATATAAGAAGAGGAGAGAATGGGATAGGGGGCTTATGTCTGGGAAACCAGGAAAGGGAATAACATTTGAAATGTAAATAAAAAATATCCATAAAAGAAAAAATAAATAAATATTCACACAAAAGTGTTTAATGCATGCTAATTATATATTAAATAATATATTATATAATTAATATATACAATATATATGCATATATGCATGAGCAGACATTAACCAGAACTGTAGAATTCTGTTCCAAAATGAAAAACTTTCCTAGCTGATGTTCCTATCATAAAATTATAGTTTATCCTTTTTTATGTTACTTTTGAGGACTGGATAGAAGTTTACAATACTAAAAATTAATATTCAAGCCTTAAAAATTTCTTATACACCCTAATCCTCTGCATCAAATATATTTTCTTTCAAGATAGTTTCCTGACTGGCCCAATTAATAATCATAAACATTATTCATGATGTTACAATATAGCAATAGCAGGATCAGGAAACTCAATCCCCACATCTGCTCACAAAATAGGATTGATCTCTTCTAAACTAGAGGAGACTCTATATAATGGAAATGATAGAGAATGAACATATCAGTATTTAGAATGAGATGTTATGTTTCTTTTTGTTGATGTGATAGAATACCATGATCAAAAGTGACTTATGAAAGGATTTTACTTGCACCTGTGGATCCAGAAGGAGAGTTCAGAGAGGAAGGAGAGACATGAGAACAGTCAGGTGTAGCAGGAAGATAAGAGTTCATCTCCAACTATAAACATGAAGCAGAGAGTGAAGAAGGCTATAAACTCTTAAAGCCCACCCCCATTGATATGTTCCACCCAGCAAGGCTCCACCTCCTAAATGTTCCATAACATCCCCAACATCACCCACATCAATCACCAACTGGAAATTGAGTATGCAGATACAGTTCCTGCATGGGCATTTTTCACTCAGTATTCATTTCCTGATAATCTTGATACCTTTTATCTACATGTGGTTTGGAGAAATGATCTAGACGAGAAATGGTTCATATTCCATTTAGCAATTTATTAACAGTAGCAGTGCATGACTGGACTATCTGGATCAGCTTTTAAACTTGGAAAATGAAAGTAAATCCTCACAGAAGGCCAGCACAGTTGCTTTATGCTATCTTTTTTCAAACCATGTTTGCAGACTTTAAAGTCCTGAACAACGATTGCCTTACATTTAAATATTCTCCTGAAAGCATATGTATGTGATTAGTTTTCCTAAGGAAGAAAACATTTACATATCAAAGCTTATTCTTCATTTTAACTCTGCCTAGCTCCCATCCGAATTACTGTCAACTTTTTATTAATAAAGTAATACCGTCTCATTTCAGCCAATTTACAGGCAAGAGAAGAGAAATAACTGAAAATTATCCATTTGCTCCATTCGTTCTAATGATACATCAGAACGGCAGTGACGTGCTTGCCTTTCCAATCACTAGAATTTTAAAAAAGTATTTAAAAATAAACAAAAATAAAAATTAAAGTATAGCTGTACATAGAGAATATACACACATAAAGTATATATTACAGAAGGGGGGATGGAGTAGATCTCAGGGAGAGAGGAGATGAGAAGGGAGCTGGGAGGAGTAGAGGGAGGGGAAACTGGTAAGGATGCATCATATGAGAGAAGAATCTAATTTCAATTTAAAAACAACAGGACAAGGGCTGGAAAGATGGCTCAGTGGTTAAGAGCACTGACCCCTCTTCCAGAGGTCCTGAGTTCAAATCCCACAACCACATTGTGTCTCACCATCTGTAATGGGATCAGATCCCCTCTTCTGTTGTGTCTGAGGACAGCAACAGTGTACTCATATGCATAAAATAAATAAATCTTTTTTAAAAAGACAGGATAACTAAGAAAGTTTGGATCAGGATCCAATACCGATGGTATCACAGAAGCCAGAGATCTCAAACCAAACCAATGACTCACTGCAATGTCCTTTTTGGATGGGTGTTGACACAAGAGTGGAGAACAGAAACTAGTGAATAGTGAGGTGAATTGGACTGGGGTGCACAATGTGAAACTCATCAATGGAAAGTTAAAAACCTAAATGAATGAGTTTTAAAAAAGAAACAAGGGTGAAATAAGAAATTTTAAAACCCTTTGAAAAGTGCAAAGCACTAAGTAAATGTGTCAAACGCCTGTCTGCTTGCAGAACTGATGGATCCCTGAATTCCATTTCTTCCTCCTGCTGGAAAACTTTCCTTTCTTAAGGCCATAGCTATGGTAGTTGGAGCATGAGATGTGAGTCAAGACAGACATAGAGTTAAAATCCTCAGACAGGTGAAGTACAGATGCAGTGACTGGCTAATTTTATCATCATTGCCCAAGTGTTTAGTTAATAAAATGCATGGCATTTAGGGAGGCACATAGTGCATAGCAAATGCCCATTCCGCACGGCTTACTAATAGAGACTGTACTTCTAACGTGTTTCACTTCATGCGCTTTCGTTCACTATTCCGTTTTATTTTAAAGCAATTTCCAAATTAAGTGCTCAGTTGAAGAGTTAAATTGATTTTTAAGGGACATCACTCTAAATAGGCAAAGAGACAGCAAAAGAAGAAAACGAATATCAGAGCAATTAAATTATAAAGACTAAGTATGTTTTCTGAAATTAGATTAAGAATATCGTTTAAGTTCAGCTTTTTAATAAGCTACTGTGTTCAGCAGCTGGTCGCTCCATTGGTCCCAATTTTTTCATAATGATGAGGCAGTAATGCCCAACATGATCCAAGAGTGTGTGAGACTGGGTTACTTATCAGGTTGCCTTCACAAACACAGAACTTCTCTAATGTGTAGGGGGTTGGGAGGTAAAAAGATGCAAACCAAGGGGTCTCACAAATAATGTGTCAGTGTCTCTGAGTGAGCCCAGATTTTAATGTTTTACCTCTCACTTCCTGTCTTCCGTCTTCCAGATCTGTTGCATTAGTCTGAATCTGTGCCTTCCTGAAATCCGTCTTGTAAATCTGCCCCTGTGTCTGTTTCTATATCCGTCTGAATATGAGCATGTCAGCCTCTCTGTGTCTTTGTGTGTATTTTTCTCCCTAACAAAGGGCATTGCTCTGTATTTACTGAACATCATAGAGAACATCATCTGGGAAAGGAATGAGAGATTCTTAACAAAATATTTTAACAGGGTTTTACAAAAGACAAAGTAAATTGCAACAGTGGAACTCAACTGACCAAAAAAACTACTATTAGCACCACTGTTTATTAAGAAATATTCATATGTAGTGCTTAAAATTTTGGCTGGATATCCATCCTATAATATTTATTTCAATCTCTATTTCTTCTCCTTTCAGAAAATGATTGTTAGAATACAAAACTATTACTCTGGGTCATGGGAATGGAAAAGACACACAGTTTCACATTACAGCAATCAGTTTGTTTTAGAAAATTCCAGGCAAATATGGTTGATTGTTGCATCTCTCTCTTAAAGCCATGGTTTTTTGGTTTTGTTTTGTTGTTGTTATTATTGTTGCTGTTGTTGTTGTTGATTTCACAGTAAATGCTCAATAAACGTCTATATTTCTCTCATGTTATTAGAAAATTCTACATTTTGAAAGCTCTAGATAACTTCACATACATTTAGATTAAGTATAAAAAATGTATGCTTATCCCCAACTACCATACAAATAAATGAGCATCAGACGATGGTTATTTTATTTGGCTTTGACAAATAAAATTACTAGTGGGTCACTCCAAACTACTCTTCTTTTTATTTATTGGATTTTTTTATTTACATTTTAAATTATATCCCCTTTCCCAATTTCCCATGGTTAAAACCCATCCCATCCCCACTCCTCCATCTTCTGTGAGGGTATTCCCCCTCCCCAATCACCCACACCTTCCCACTTCGACAGTCTGACATTCCCTTACACTGGGGTGTCCAGGTTTGGCAGGACCAAGAGCTTCTCCTCCCTTTGGTGCCCAACAAGGTCATCCTCTGCTACATATGCAGCTGGAGCCATGGGTCTGCTGTGTGTACTCTTTGGGTAGTGGTTTAGTCCCTGTGAGCTCTGGTTGTTTGGTTTTTCTTATGAGGTTGCAAACTCCTTCAGCTCGTTCAATCCTTTCTCTAATTCCTCCAATGGGGAACCCATTATCAGTTCAATGGTTGGCTGCCAGCATTTGCCTCTGTATTTGGCATGATCTGGCTAAGCCTCTCAAGAGACAGCTATAGCAGGCTTCTGTCAGCATGCACTTCTTGGTTTCATGAATACTGTCTAGTTTTGGCGGGGGTGTGTGTGAATATATATATATATATATATATATATATATATATATATATATATATATATATATATATGCTGGACCTGAGGTTGGGGAAGGCTCTGAATGGTTATTCTTTCAGGCCCTGTTCCAAGCTTTATATCCATATCCCCTCCTATGAATATTTTTGTTCCCCATTTTAAGGAGAACAGAAGCATCCCCACTTTGGTAATCCTTGAGCTGCATGTAGTCTGTGGATTGTATCTTGGGTAATTCAAGCTTTTGGGCTAATATCCACTTATCAGTGAGTGCATACCACGTGTGTTTTTCTGTGATTTGGGTTATCTCACTCAGGATGGTATTTCCTAGTTCAATCCATTTGCCGATGAATTTCATTAAGTCATTGTTTTTGATAGCGGAGTAGTACTCCATTGTGGAGATGTACCATATTTGCTATATCCATTCCTCTGATGAAGGGCATCTGGGTTCTTTCCAGCTTCTGTCTATTATAAATAAGGCTGCTATGAACATAGTGGAGCACGTGTCTTTGTTGTATGTTGTAGCATCTTTTGGGTATATGCCCAAGAGAGGTATAGCTGGGTCCTCAGGTAGTTCAATGTCCAATTTTCTGAGGAACCTCCAGACTGATTTCCAGGGTGGTTGTACCAGTTTACAATCCCACCAACAATGGAGGAATGTTCCTCTTTCTCCACATCCTTGCCAGCATCTGTTGTTACCTGAGTTTTTGATCTTAGCCATTCTGACTGGTGTGAGGTGGAATCTCAGTGTTGTTTTAATTGGCATTTCCCTGATGACTAGGGATGTTGAGCATTTCTTTAGGTGTTTCTCAGCCATTCAATATTCCTCATCTGAGAATTCTTCGTTTAGCCCTGTACCCATATTTTAATAGGGTTGTTTAGTTCTCTGGTGTCTAATTTCTTGATTTCTTTGTATATTTTGGATATGAGCCCTCTATCAGATGTAGGATTGGTAAATATCTTTTGCCAATCTGTTGGTTGCCGTTTTGTCCTAACAACAGTATCCTTTGCCTTACAGAAGCTTTGCAGTTTTATGAGATCCCATTTGTTGATTCTTGATCTTAGAGCATAAGTCATTGGTGTTTTTTTTTTCAGGAAATTTAACCCAGTGCACGTGTAATTGAGACTCTTCCCCACTTTTTCTTCTATAAGTTTGAGTGTATCTGGTTTGATGTGGAGGTCCTTGATCCACTTGGACTTGAGCTTTGTATAGGGTGATAAGAATGGATTGATTTTTATTCTTCTACATGCTGACCTCCAGTTGAACCAGCACCATTTGTTGAAAATGCTATCTTTTTTCCATTGGATGGTTTTAGCTCCTTTGTCAAAGATCAAGTGACCATAGGTGTGTGGGTTCATTTCTGGAACTTCAATTCTATTCCACTGATCTACCTGCCTGTCTCTGTACCATAAAATTTTTATCACTATTGCTGTATAAAATAGTTTAAGGTAAAGGATGTCAATTTCCTGAGAAGTTCTTTAATTGCTGAGGATACTTTTGCTATCGTGTTTTTTTCCATCTTTATTAAATTAGGTATTTCTTATTTACATTTCAAATGTTATTCCCTTTCCCGGTTTCAGTTTCCAGGCCAACATCCCCTAACCCCTCCCACTCCCCTTCTATTGGTGTCATTTCCCTTCCCCATCCTCCTGCCCTCCCCCAACAATCCCATTCACTAAGGGTCCAGCCTTGGAAGGACCAAGGGCTTCCCCTTCCACTGGTGTTCTTACTAGGATATTCATTGCTACCTATGAGGTCAGAGTACAGGGTCAGTCCATGTATAGTCTTTGGGTAGTGGCTTAGTCCCTGGAAGCTCTGGTTGGTTGGCATTGTTGTTCATATGGGGTCTCATGTGTTTTTTGTTATTCCAAATGTATTTGCAAATTGCTCTTTCTAACTCTATGAAGAATTGAGTAGGAATATTGAGGGGATTGCGTTGAATCTGTAGATGGCTTTGGGCAAGACGGCCATTTGTACAATATAAATCCTGTCAATCTGTGAGCATGGGGGGTCTTTCCATCTTCTGATAGCTTCAATTTCATTCATCAGAAACTTTAACTTCTTGCCATTCATCTTTTACTTGCTTCGTTAGAGTCACACCAAAGTATTTTATGCTATTTGTGACTATTGTGAAGGGTGTCATTTCCCTAATTTCTTTCTCAGCCTGATTATCCTTTGAGGAGCAGAAGAATACTGATTTGTTTGAGTTAAATTTATATCCAACAACTTTGCTGAAGTTGTTTATGAGGCTTAGAAGTTCTCTGGTAGAAGTTTTAGGGTCACTTAAGTATATTATCATATCATCTTCAAATAGTAATATTTGGACTTCTTTTCCAATTTATATCCCTTTGGCCTCCTTATGTTGTCTGATTGCTTTGGCTAGGACTTCAAGTACTATATTGAATAAGTAGGGAGAAAGTGGGCAGCCTTGTCTCGTCCCTAATTTTAGTGGGATTGCTTCAGTTTCTCTCCATTTAGCTTGATGTTGGCTACTGGTTTGCTGTATATTGCTTTTTCTATGATTAGGTATGGACCTTGATCTTTTCAAGACTTTCGACATAAAGGGATGTTGAATTTTGTCAAATTATTTCTCAGCATCTAATGAGATGATCATGTGTGTTTTTTAATCTATCTTTGAGTTTGTTTATATAGTGGATTATGTTGATGGATTTCTGTATATTGAACCATCCTTGCATCCCAGGGATGAAGCCTTCTTGATCATGATGGACAATCATTTTGATGTGTCCTCAGATTCAGTTTTCAAGAATTTTATTGAGTAGTTGTTCATTGATATTCATAAGGGAAATTTGTCTGAAGTTCTCTCTGTTAGGTCTTTGTGTGGTTTAGGTATCAGTGTAATTGTGGCTTCATAGAAGGAATTGGGTAGTGTTCCTTCTATTTCTACTTTGTGGAATAGTTTGTACAGTATATGTATTAGGTCTTCTGTGAAGGTTTGATAGAATTCTCCACTAAAACTATCTGGGCCTGGGCTTTTTGTTCTGAGAAGGATACTGATTTGTTTGAGTTAAATTTATATCCAACCACTTTGCTGAAGTTATTTATCAGGCTTAGATATTCTCCGGTAGAACTTTTGGGGTTACTTAAGTATACTATCACATACTTCTATTAACAGCTTCTATTTTTTTAGGAGTTATGTGACTGTTTAAATGATTTATCTGATCCTGATTTAACTTTGGCACCTGGTGTCTATCCAGAAAATTGTTCATTTCATCCAGATTTTCCAGTTTTGTTCAGTATTATAGATTTCTGTTGTAGAATATGATGATTTTATGGTATCCTCAGATTCTGTTGTTTTGTCTCCCATTTCATTTCTGATTTTGTTAATTTGGATACTGTCTCTGTACCGTCTGGTTAGTCTGACTAAGGGGTTATGTATCTAGTTGCTTTTTTCAAAGAACCAACTCCTGGTTTTGTGCAGTTTCTTTGTTTCTACTTGGTTGATTTCAGCCTTGAGTTTAATTATTTCCTGTCTTCTACTCCTCTTGGGTGTATTTGTTTCATTTTGGTCTAGAGATTTTAGGTGTGCTGTCAAGCTGCTGATATATGCTCTCTCCATTTGCTTTTTGGAGGCACTCAGATCTGAGTTTTCCTCCTAGAACTGCTTTCATTGTTCCATAAGTTTGGGTATGTTGTGCTTTCATTTTCATTAAATTCTAAGAAATCTTTCATTTCTTTCTTTACTTCTTCCTTGACCAAGTTATCATTGAATAGAGCAATGTTTAGCTTCTATGTGAATGTTGGTTTTCGGTCATTTCGTTGTTAGTGAAGACCAGCCTTAGTCCATGGTGATATGATAGGATGAATGGAATCATTTCAATCTTCTTTTATCTGTTGAGGCCTGTTTTGTGACTAATTATATGCTCAATTTTGGAGACGGTATCATGAAGTGCTGAGAAGAAGTTACATTCTTTTGTTTTAGGATGAAACATTCTCTAGATATCTGTTAAATTTTTTTTCTTCATTACTTCTGTTAGTTTCTCTGTGTCTCTGTTTAGTTTCTGTTTCCATGATCTGTCCATTGATGAGAATAGGGTTTTGAAGTCTTCCACTGTTACTCTATGAGTGCAATGTGTGCTTTGAGCTTTAGTAAGGTTTCTTTTATGAATGTAGGTGCTTTTGCATTTGGAGCATAGATATTCAGTATTGAGATTTCATCTTGCTGGATTTTTCCTTTGATGAATATGAAGTGTGTATCTTTTAATGATAAGTTTTGGTTGAAAGTCTATTCTATTCGATATTAGAATGGCTAATCCAGCTTGGTTCTTCAGACCATTTGCTTGGAAAATTTTTTTCAGCCTTTTTCTCTGAGGCAGTGTCTGTCTTTGTCACTGAGATGTGTTTCCTGTATGCAAAAAAAATGCTGGCTCCTCTTTATGTATCCACTCTGTTACTCTATGTCTTTGGGGAATTGAGTCCATTGATCTTTAGACATATTAAGGAATAGTGATTGTTTTTCCTGTTATTTTTGTTATTACAAGTGAATTATGTTTTTGTGGCTCTCTTCTTTTGGGTTTGTTGCAAGATTACTTTCTTGCTCTTTGTAGAGTGTAGTTTACCTCTTTGTGTTGGGTTTTTCCATCTATTATCCTTTGTAGGGCTGGATTTGTAGAAAGGTATTATATAAATTTGGTTTTGTCATGGACTATCTTGGTTTCTCCATCTATGTGATTTGAGAGTTTCGCTGGATATAGTAACCTGGGCTGGCATTTGTGTTCTCTTAAGGTCTGTATGACATCTGCCCATGATCTTTTGGCTTTTGTCTCTGGTGAGAAGTTTGGTGTAATTCTGATAGGTCTACTTTATATGCTACCTGACCTTTTCCCCTTATTGCTTTTAATATTCTCTCTTTATTTTATGCATTGAGTGTTTTGAATATTATGTGAAGGAATGAATTGCTTTTCTGGTCCAATCTATTTGTAGTTCTGTAGGCTTCTTGTATGTTTATGGGTATCTCTTTCCTTAGGTTAGGGGAGTTTTCTTCTATAATTTTATTGAAGATATTTACTGGCCTTTTAATTTGGGAATCTTTGCTCTCTTCTATACCTATTATCCTTAGGTTTGATCATCTCATTATGTCCTGTATTTCCTGAATGTTTTGTGTTAGGAGCTTTTTGCATTTTACATTTTCTTTGACAGTTGTATCAATGTTTTCTATGGTATCTTCTGACCTTGAGATTCTCTTTTTTATCTCTTTTATTCTGTTGGTGATGTTTGCATTTATGACTCCTGATCTCTTTCCTAAATTTTCTATCTCCATGGTTGTCTCCCTTTGTGATTTCTTTACTTTTCCTATTTCCATTTTTAGATCCTGGATGGTTTTGTTCAATTCCTTCACCTGTTTGGTTGTGTTTTCCTGTAATTCGTTAAGGGATTTCTGTGTTTCCTCTTTACGGCTTCTACTTGTTTACGTGTGTTATTCTTTATTTCTTTAAGGGAGTTATTTATGTCTGTCTTAAAGTACTCCATCATCATCATGAGATGTGATTTTTTGAATCCAAATCGTGCTTTTCCTGTGTGTTTGGATATCCAGTATTTGCTTTGGTGAGAGTACTGGGCTCTGATGATGCCAAGTAGTTGTGGATTTTGTTGCTTATGTTCCTGTGCTTGCCTCTTGCCATCTGGTTGTCTCTGGTGTTTGCTGGTCTTGCTGTCTCTGACAGTGTCTTGACCCTCCTGTAAGCCTGTGTGTCAGCACTCCTGGAGACTGGCTTTCTCCCCATGAGATCTGGGTACAGAGCACTATGAGTTTTGGTCAGCTCTGGGCACAGGCAGAAACCTGAAGGGTCCTGTCCCAGACTGCTGCTCCCCACTAATTTACTTTTATTAGGTATGCTATGCACCAGGACTTTTACTCAAAATACAGTAGTAATTAAGAAAACAGACCTTTGATCTATTGTGTGCATAAAATGTTTAAAAAATTGTAAATACCCTATTACTGTAGCAATGATATAAATACTTTAGAGCAAAATAAATCAAGATATTATAGAGAAATGCCATCATAAGAAAATGCTTGGTTTTGAATATAGTGAGATATTAGGAGGCTTTATCAAGATGGCAATGTATAAGTAACAACCTAAAAGAGGACAGTTATAAGTCTCTCATATAGCCAGGAAGGAAAAAAATACTCTGTACAAAGGAAACACTAAGGCAAAATCAACTTAGGAATACAGCAAGTTGCTCTTAACCAGTGCCTCCCTTACCAGTCCCCTTTGTCTTTCAGGGAAAATGAGTGATAGACTATTTCAGCCTCCTTTCACAAGCCTGAAAGAAAGGTCTTGAATGTGCAGGGAGGATCTCATTGCACGCTGTTGCATATTGAAACCTGAACCCTGTGTATATGACAAACTACTCATAATTACGACATGATAGAATTTAACTTATTTAATGTCCAGATGAGCATTATATCCAGATGCACACTTACTTCTTCATTCTAAAGACAAAAACACTTGAATAAAGGTACTAAATCACAATCACACAGACACCTATTTCAATTGACCCATCCTGACAGCCCCATGTTTGATTACTTTTAGCAGCCTTTCTTTTCTACACTTTGAAAGAGTCCTTGTGTTATCATTTTGCAATAAGCACCCAGGGTCACACACCCAGCTGCATACTGACCATCATGATCAACTGGGATCAGTGTATGAATTCATGTAACTCAATGAGCCTGAAGCCTTAACTCATTGGGGATTTTAGAGGTATCTCAAAATTCATTGTTTTGTTCATTCTCCCAAAGGCAAAGAAACATAAAATATGTACTTCCCCTGAATGCTTTGGGAAATTTAACTCTAGATTTCCTGGTGGCAATTTTGCTGCTTGAGAATGAAAATACTTAAAGCAAATAAAGAAACAGGAAAGATGCCCAATATCACCTCGTGAGCACATGTGAGCAGCCATGACTATTCTTCACCTGTCTCCTTTTTACTTGCACCACTCAGGCCAGTACCCTGGCTGTTCATAGCAATTAGAGTTGTATTTCTATTATTTATAACCAAATCATCACTGACATTACAAATCTCTTGGCTGTGTCCTTTTAATGTGACCTCAGTGCTTTGACTATAGACAAAGGTGAAGCCTTATGAGTTTGGCATTTATTTCAGACTCGCTCCAAAGTTTCCCTCTCCTTCCATTCTCTGAAACATATTCTTTCTCTGTTCTGACTGCCACACTCTATTTCTAGTCACATCTTCCAATCAACACCTTGCTTTTCCTATCCATACCTCTACCTAGAGACCATCTCACCTTACTTACTGCTGCCGTAACACTGCTCATGTCCTTCAATATCCAGATGAAGTATGATTCCTCCAATCAGATCTCTGTCACCAAAATCACATTCCTCAACTTCACTTCATTATGACATCATTTCAAATATACATTTGATTAATAAAATTACTTAATCATACACTCTAATTAATTAAGCATACTTCAAATTTTTCTTTGAATTGTTTAGTGACTGGAGTACTTCATATTACTCAAAATAATAATTCAAAATGATTGAAGAATTAAATTATAGAGGCCTAGAGAATAACAAAACTATCCAAAACATTCAAGAGAGGAGGGGGAATCTGATATTATGAGGTGCTGTTCTTAACATTAAAAGCATTCTTGCACTCTTGCATGTATTAAAACATAATAACTTAGATTAAAATATCACATTATACACTGGTGGCTGTCATACTCTTAAAGCCAGAGAGTTAATTGCACATTGAAGCATAGAAGTGGTAGGCAAATGAGGAACTCTATATATCCTTCCTGGGGCAGGTGGAGGGAAAAGACTAACAGTGTCCAAATAGATTCCCCCAAATGGTCCTGATTCATACAAACATTATGTGCTCATCATGACAACATCTAATAGTTTTGATATGCTCAGTACTAGATAATGTCCCAGGTACAGAATTACGATCTTGAAAATGATTACAGTCTCTTTCTTTATGAGATTTATAGACCATTAGGAAAGACACGCAGCAGCGAAAAATAAAATAAATAAACTATACAAACCTATGAAGTATCTTCTGAATTTCCAGAAGCAGTAAATTTAGAGTTAAATGTTGGGGTTTTCTAAGATATTAGTGGAGAGCTCATGACGATAATCTTGAGATAAAGTTATCCATTGTATAAGAGAAACTGTAAAGGAGAAAATAAGGTTGAAGTGCAGAGAAAGGGGGAGTAGAAAGCTGTAAGAACAGAGAGACAAGATAGAAGCCAGATTATATGGGTCATTAAGGCCCTATGAAGAACTGTTGCCTTACAGAAAGAGCAATGAAAAGTCACTGAAAGGAGATAGTCATAGAGTTCCTTTCTACTTATAGATTATGCTCAGTGTACAAGAACAATGGAGACACTGTCATGGTTATTGTACCATTAGGACAAAACACAGAAGTCCTGGAAATGGTCCACAGCACTTTGGACATCCTCCAGGTGCAACATTTGGAATGGTGAATCTGAAGTTCACAGGAGCGTCTGCTGTGGACATGCTAACGGAGGGTTGTCACATAGAATTTGAGTAGTGAAACCTGGACACACTTAAGATTTCTGAGAGGATAATTTGGGGTGAGGAGAAACCCATACACATGGTCACTGTTAACAATTCAGTGTCATGTATAACCACAAGTCAATACATCTTTGAAACTGTCTGTAAATATACATCAGACATTTTTTAAATTTTTATTGGTTATTTCATTTATTTACATTTCAAATGTTTTCCCCCTTCCTATTTTTACCCTCCTCAAACCCCCTATCTCATCTCTCCTCCCCGCTGCTTTTATGGTGGTGCTCTTCCACCTATTCCCCACTCCCACCTCACCACCCTAGCATTCCCTTATATCAAACTGTCACAACACCAAGGGCCTCCTCTCCTATTGATGCCAGATAAGGTAATCCTCTGCTATATATGCAGCTGGAGCCATGGGTATCTTCATGTGTACTCTTTGGTTGGTGGGTTAGTCCCTGGGAGCTCTAGGGGGTGTGGTTGGTTGATATTATTGTTCTTCCTAAGGGGTTGCAAACCCCTTCAGCTCCTTAAGTCCTTCCCCTCACTCCTCCATTTGGGTCCCAGTGCTCAGTTTGATGGTTAACTGAGATCATCCACATGGGTAAAGCTCTGGCAGAGCCTCTCAGGAGACAGCTTTAACAGGCTCCTGTCAGCATGTACTTCTTGGCATCAAGCAATAGTGTCTGGGTTTGGGAGCTGCATATGGGATGGATCCCTAGTGGGCATTGGGATCCTGGATTGCCTTTCCTTTAGTCTCTGCTCCACTCTTTGTCCCTGCATTTCCTTTAAACAGGAGCAATTCTGGGTTAAAATTTTTGAGAAGGGTGGGTGGCCCCATTTCTCCACTGAGTGCTGCGCCTAACCTCTGAATACGGTCTCTACAGGTTCCCTCTCCCCTTTGTTGAATTGAGAAGATGGTAGTTTGGCTCAGCTTCGTTTTGTTTATATTTTTATGTTGTCTTGACTTATCAAATACCGTGAGTTAATTTAGTCTTCTCCAAGGCATCACTTTTTGTTTCCATACACATGCATCAGTGGCTATACACTGTTAAGATCTGTGATAACGTTTAGCACAGATGGAACTCTAATGAATAAGAAAACTACTCAACAGTGCAGCCAAATCACTTTCCTTAGCTTCTAAATTTTCTAAAATGCACAGTTAATTACTTAGTAGACCATAATAGACATAAAATTAAACAGAAAGCAGCCACACAGTTGTCAATAGAAAAAAACAATCCCCAGACAAAACAACTGCTTATTTGTCTGTCAATAAAGCAGAGACCAAAAAGGAGGCCCAATCTATTTCTAAAGAGCTTTAAAAGCCAACAACAAAACATATATCAAGTATCAAAATGAAATTCTATTTGATAACTAAATATATATATATATATATATATATATATTTCATCTCTGACATCCAGAAAAACAATTGCAAGTGATATTTATACAGTTGAAAAGAAAACCAAATCTCAGAAGATTGTCATTTTAAAACTTAGTCCAGAGTTTTCTTGAATATTTATTAAACCTTGCCAGCCAGTTCTGCTTCTCCACTTGGGATATCCAGGCACCATTCCCACCGGGCCAGAATAGAAAGCACTAAGCTTCTTCAGGCAAGGTAGGTTTGCAGGAACTTGGTCAGCTTTAGTGCCAGGACAAAGAGCCTTCTCCAAGTTCTCAGTGAAACAACTCTCTTTTATTGGCAATAAGAAGGGATACATAAACCTCGGGGACTGGGTAAGGGTTTGGGGGGGCGGGGTGAGTGTAAGTGTACGTCACTGGCTGGTGCCAAAGTACTGGGAATGCTTCATTTGCATGAAGAGAAATTCCAAACATTTGCTGGACAAGTCTTTATAGGGAGGACTTTAAACCTGTAATTTGGCCACCAGGCTACCTGACTATCTCACGGGTGGCAGAGGGAGGAGCTACAAAACCTATGTAAGCTGGGACATCCAAGCCCAGAGCAAGGAGGAAGACGGTCCTGTTTCTGTCAGTCTCCAGACAAAATTTTCAGGATAATTTTCAGGGTAATTTTCAGGGTTTGGACAAATCTCAACCTCATTCTTATTCTGGACTGGTTTCCCCAGTTGCAGGTCTTCCTTACATGCTACTGAGAAGATTTAATAACAAACAAACAAACAAACAACATGTCTATGTTGGACCATACAATTAACCACAGCTCCCTACATATACTGTACTCATTTCTGTGAATCTCTGCCCTATCACGTATGTTAACTAGAGTTTATGAGTCTAAAAATACAGTAAGGTAGAATATGAAGCATGTAGTTAAATGTGACAGAGTCAGCACTGCTTGTTTATTATTATTATATCAACAAAGAAATATGTTTCTCAGTTATTCAACAATATCAATGAATGTCATTAAATAGAAGCCTAAAGGACAACCAAAAAAAAAAAAAAAAACATTACCCAAAACACAAAGGTGAGCTCAAAGAATTGTACCCATGGGTGAATCTGTGAGTACCACTTACCTTTCTCTGCACACAGAGCATAAAAGCAATATTCATTTGATGTGAAAGATCAAACTTCTTTTGTACTGGAAACATAGCTCAGCCACTAAGTGGGCTTAGTGCTCTTGCAGAGGACCTGGGTTCAGTTCTCTGTACTCATATAGGGAAGTTCATGACTGACTTTAACTTCAGAACCACGGGGATACACATCTCTCTTCTGGACTCCCCAGGAACCTGTATGCATGGGGTAAATATACAAGAATATTTTAAATTAATATAATTTATTACTATAATAAATTATATATACTATATAAATATATTTTAATATGTGAATACAATAATAAATTAATATATGAATGAAATGTTAATAAAATAAATAAAAATGTAAGACTATTTTTTAAATCTAAAATTAAATGATTATGGTTCTTTAAATTTTTTAATATTATTTGTGTATATGTGTGTGTGTGTGTGTGTCTGCTTATAGATACTTGATACCCCATGAAATAGGGATGCCTGGGTGTATAGGGGGAAATGAGTGGGTGGGTTAGGGAGCACCCTCTCAAAGGCAAAAGGGAAGAGAGATGGGGTGAAGAACTCTGGGAGGAGAGACTGGGAGGGCCCAAATTTTGAATGTAAATAAATAAAATAATTTAAAAATATTCTTGGTCACTAATGAGAAAAACACTAACATTAAAATCTGAGATCATTCTATTTGTCACATTTAATAAAGTAGAAAGTGGCTCCTAAGTGCATAGCCACAACCTTTGCCTGTCCTCTGAAGTACATCTCCTCCACTGGGATTTCTCCACTAGATTATTTCAAACTCAAATTCTGACTGTAATGTTCTCCCTCTAGATTTGTTTTTCCTTTGCTCTCCTCATGCTGTTAAACCACCTTCAGTCTGCCTGTTTCTTAAGTCAGAAACATGGAAATCATTTCAGTCCTTCATACCCCTCATAAAATTTATCAGCAAAACCACTATTATCAAATGTGAAATATATACATATATATATGTATATATTCCACATACTATCCTCCAACTCTGTTATCACTACTACAACCTTGTCAAAGCCACCCTCAATTCTCCTCTTTATAAATGTTTATCTGTAGATTAATTTTGCTCCAAAGCTTATCCTGGACCCAAAGTAACAACAGCAGATAGTGACATAAGACAGACATAATCCTGGTCATGTTCATTTCCTGAATACCGTTCCTCACTGTTCTGCTGTAGAGCTATTTTTTCTGTTTGTTCCGAAAAAGATTAAATAAATATCCAGATGTACCTCAAATAAAACCCAACCCCCTTTGTTATGGTTGGAGGTGCGGCCCCCCATGCCTTAGCTCAGCCTCTGCCTCTTCCTGCTCTCTACCAAACTCATCATCGCTGTCACTGGTCACCAGTGCTCAGTACTAAGGCTGTGACACTGTGGTTCTTCTCATTTTAGAGCCTCTGTACTTGTTGCTCTACTTCCATTACACGCGCACACACACACACACACACACACACACACACACACACGAACGCACGCACACGTACGCACGCACTCATGCACACACACGCACACACAGGCACGCACGCACTCACGCACACACACACACACACACACACGAACGCACGCACACGTACGCACGCACTCATGCACACACACGCACACACAGGCACGCACGCACTCACGCACACACACACACACGCGCACGCACTCACGCACGCACACACACACTCATACACATATGCATGCAGATACGTACATACTCCTCACAAGAGTCCTTTCACGGCCATCCAGCCTAAAGAGAAATATTATGCTTTCTCCAACATTTGCAAGAGCCAGACACATGTTTTCTTCATAGTCGGAGGTAGTTAAATGGGGCTGACATTGTTATCTTTGTTTCTCCTAACAGTTTGCACACTTCCTGAAGGGTAGGCTTTGTTCTTTTAACTAACTTAGAGTCAGTGGCTGTTAACTGCAGTAACTCAAGAAGTATTTGTTAGGTAAATAGATAATGTTAGAGTATGATAAGTTTTCTACCTTCGAGAATCTTGACACCCAGCCCTAGGCAGCTGTCCGGTTCAAGATTGACTATGAAGAAAGAAAGAGAAATTAAAACATAAATGTTTGGAGGCATAGGAAGAAAGGGTTTTATTATTATTATTATTATTATTGGTTTTGTTTTTGTCATTTGGAAGGCAACAATCACAGAGTATTATAATGGTGCTTCTAACTTTACAAGTCTTCTTAGAATATAATTTTATTTTATTTTCCCCAAATTCAAAGGAATGTTGTATTAGTCATTAATGTGTGTACCATATTTATTTTAGAATAGTGAAAATGTAAGATTTTTTTCTGAAAGTTTGCTGTATTTATTCACTAAGAAAGGTAAGGGCTGGGAAGATGGCTCTACTGGTAAAGTTCAATCAAACATGAAGTCTTGGCCTCAGATCTCTAACATCGATATAAAAAGAAATCATGCCAGTGTGTGTCTTCATTCTCAGTGATAGTAGATAGAGACAGGGGAATCCTGGCGTCTTCTCGACCAGTCAGTGAAAGACCCTGTCTCCAAATTAAAACTTGTAAGTGATTGAGCAGGACATCCTCATGTCAATTACCTTGCCATATAGGTGAGTACACTCATGCACACTTGTGCACAGCACATGCAATACACACACAAACACACACATACACACACACACACACACACACACACCAAGAGAGAATAGAGAAAAGGCTGAAGACTCAAGGCCTTCTAATCATTCTCAATCACTATCTTTCTAAATTTTTATAAGAAAACAATTATTTTGACATATAAGTACTGCACGCTAACCAATTGCGCTAGTGGAGCTCCAACAATTATTTTGAAAAGCAATGATGCCACAAGAATTCATTGCAACACACCTCAGTCCAACTTTCCTGTATGTGTGCACAGCATCACATGATCAACACAGGGAACACCAAGATAAATAAGTTTACATGGGTATGTGTAAATGCTGTTGCATATGCCTTTAGATAAAACCTTGATGATTTTATTAATGTGTCAATACAATTGTGAATTTCCAAAGTGGACTAAAAGCCTCACCACATTCCAAGCCTTTCTGACCTAGAAGATTTTATCATCTGTTACATCAACAGTATCTTCAGGCTACATAAAGTGCCTTTCTAGAGAAGACTTAAATTCTAATTCAAGAACCTCTCAACTGTAGAGCCAGAAGGCTTCTTGAGAGAACATCTCACCCAGCCTCTTTTTCAGACGCCTCAAGTACAGTCGCATCTGGATGTCTCGCAGACTAATCTGCAAAGGCTTTGTGGGCACCATGACAAACTAGAAAGACGTACCCAAGACAGAACAATCATTAATGACTTAGTTTCAACTTTAATGTCAAGTACCAACATTAAAGAACAAAAAGCCAGGATTTAGAAAAGAAAGGGGAAACAAATAATAAGTAAGAAACCTTAAATTCATATGAGTTTCTATTCCTGGATGCTTATGAGTAGTTTTACAAATAGTTTGAAAAACACAATTTAGACCAGTATTGTCTCAATTATCTTTAAGACAGATGCTAGGTACCCAATTTGCCATGTGATTTAAACTACCTTGTACAAATGTCTTCCTATTCTGTTGTTGTTATACTTGTTATAGTTGCTGTTGCTGTTGTTCATAGTAATTTATCACAATATTTTTGAGTTTGGTTATCTTATCAACATTTGATTCTGGGTCCTTCAACTTGACACTGGGAAAAATACATCATTTCAAGGTAATGAAAATGAGTAGGCTTGTGGTGTTAAAGGAGTGGTTAGAAGAATATCAAATGGCACAGCTCCCAAGGAAGCCAAAAGAGCAATTTTAATATGACCTATGAATACATTTCCTGTTGCTAATGGAAAAGGGTTGAATATTGAATAGGAGTTACTTTGAGGTTCCTTACCTGTTATCTAAAGATCCCTACTCTCTGCCATGGGGTTGTCATGTGGTGGATCTCCATGCCAGCTTAACTCAATGGACATGACTTTTCCCCTATCTCTTCTCAATTCTCCTCCTGCCTGCTTTCCCACCTCTTTAAAACTTTAAAATTGCCCCTGAGTATGTGTGTGTGTCCATGTGCCTATGTGTATAGATAGACGGATGAATAAGTAGATAGATAGATAGATAGATAGATAGATAGATAGATAGATAGATAGATAATATTCTCATGTTCATTAAACTACTAGTCCCAATAGCTAATGGAAAGCGCCTGATGTTTCATTAGATAAAGAAATTGTGTGTGTGTGTGTGTGTGTGTGTGTGTGTGTGTGTGTGTGTGTGTGTTTGTATCCATGTGTCTATGGGTATAGATAAATGGATGAATAGATAAAAAGATCAATAGATCATTCTCATGTTCATTAAACTACTAGTCACAATAGCTAATGAAAACTGTCTGATGTTTTATAGGATAAAGAAATTGTGGGAGTTGGGGATTTAGCTCAGTGGTAGACCGCTTGCCTAGCAAGCGCAAGACCCTGGGTTCGGTCCCCAGCTCCGAAAAAAAGAAAAAAGAAAAAGAAGAAAAAGAAAAAGAAAAAGAAAAAAAAGAAATTGTGTGCGTGTGTGTGTGTGAAAATATACAATGGAATATTATACAACTTTGGAAAATAAGTTATGTCTGCACTGTGCAAAAACATTAATGAACCATGAGAATATCATTCTAAGTGAAATAAGTCCAATCACAAATAAAACCTATAATACTTGATTCCACTCACATGAATTACATGAAGACATCAAATTCAGAAGAAGATAGTCAAATTCTGGTAGAGTATAATGAAAAAGGCAACAGTGGGGACTTGCTAATCATGTAAGATAAACATATTCTGGAAATATATTGTACAACATTGTATCTACAGCTAATAACGCAGTACTGGAAATTGTACAGTTAAAAAAATAAACTATTGGGGTTGGGGATTTAGCTCAGTGGTAGAGCGCTTGCCTAGCAAGCGCAAGGCCCTGGGTTCTGTCTCCAGCTCCGAAAAAAAAGAAAAGAAAAAAACTATTAAAAAGGTATAAGTTAGGTTAATTGTTCTTAGCACAATACATTTTTTAATTATCTAAGGGACCAAAATAATACTAGTTAACACTGTCTTCTAAGATAAGATTATTATCTAAGATATCCATTGATTATCATATGCTTTTTGTATCCCATTCTACTGAAACAAACATTCATATAATTCCTAAAAGACTTCTTTAGTTAGAAAAAATAGAATTTTTTTAAACTTGAACAATTCCTGGAAACAGTAGCATGCATTTTCATGTCATTAGAATCTAGACATTTACCAAGTATGAAATTGTGAAATAAAAACTCAGCAACGTAGGTAAGCAGACAGAATTTGCAGTCAGGAAGGCTGGTGGGAATCCTTACCCAACACATCACTCTTACTGACTGGTTGATTTTCAGCAAGGCATCCTTGATCACTAAGTCTCCTAACTTGGAATGCATAAAATAAAAGTACCTCTTCTAAAGTTCCTAGTCTGATGGCTCAGTAGCTAAGGGTGTTTTTCACTAAGCATGATGATCTGAGTTCAGCCCTCTGAACCTATATGGTGTAAGGAAGGAATGAAGATCCAGTTATCCTCTGATAGCCACAAGTATCCCGTAACGAACAGCATGAAAAGAGAGACAGAGACAGAGAGACAGAGAGACAGAGAGAGAGACAGAGAGACAGAGAGAGAGACAGAGAGAGAGAGACAGAGAGAGATAAAGACACAGAGAACCAGAAACAGAGATTAAAGAAAATTTAAAAGATTATAAATGATTACAGTTATGTAATATAAAAGTACCTTTTATTCTCCTGATATAATTATTGTCTCAGAGGCTTACTGCTAATCTAGGCCTTGTACTAAAATCTTCTACCATCCACACTATCTAATCTAGGCCTAGAATGTTTTCAGCCTCTGAGACATACTGCTTTTTCAAGTTCTTTCTGAACCAGAGGGTTCAACTCAACTATTCTGGCTCAAACTCATCTCCAAGCTCAGTGATTCTGCCCTCTCTGTTGACCACTGATTTTCTTGCTCTGTTTGGCCTCAGACTAACTCTGATAAACTGTTCTAATCTTCTGGCCTCTTCTCATTCTCTGGTTCGTTCTGTCTTCACCCATGTCTAACTTGTTTTCTCTTCAGCCTGTCTCTGTGAAACTCTTCCAGTAAAACCACCTCCTTTTCTAAGCATTTCTGTTCTTTCTGCTCTCCAGAGAGTTGGGCATAGCCTATTCTGTCAAATCTTCCTCTGATTTGTCACTTTGCCACTCAATTAGACAACACACCCAAACATGAGTGTTTCCTTCTACAACTTAAAGGTATGTACCCTTAGGTCTGTCTGTTTTCCTGTCTGGGGGTGGGGATTAAAAGGGCTGAGCCCTACCACAACTAGAAGCGGTTTTTTCAATAAATAATCTTGGGATTCACAGTGTGATGCAATAACCTGCAAAAACATATTCAAAGTAATGAATTTATACTAGTTGAAAAGAGACAGGTAGTTGTCAGGAGTTAAAATTAGGATTCTGGACTATCCAGGGGTAACAGTAAGAGTTTTATGGTAATGAAACATGTCTGTTCCAATTATTACATGGATAGACACAGAGATTCTATAGAACAATATACACAAGACACTGCATGTAAAAGCTGAGTCATTCAAAATAGGGTCTGAATTTAGCTAATAGTATTTAGTATTACAATATCAGTTTTCTGGTTCTGACCAAGTACAAGAGGAATATAACCAATATTGTTGGAGAGACATAGAATTTGAGTATGCAGGAACTTTTGGATTTCTAATGAAGAGACTTCATCCTGTAAAAAGAAAAGTGAGAGAGGAAAATAGAGTAGAAATAACTGAGAGGACCATGTGTGATAATGAGGTAGGGAACTAAGAGCAGTATGCAACTCATTAAAAAACACTCTCTGCACTCTTGGTATAATTATTTTATTATTGAATGCAAGGCTTAAACAGAATTTTAAAAGAGAAAGATGTATCATTAATGAAAGTTATCAATTATCTAAGAAATTAAATTTTAAATAGCAAGGACAATAAAAGGTCATAAAATGAAAAAAATTAATGTTAAGAATGCATCAGCCTCAAACTCATTTCTCCTTCCCCACCTACCATCATTTCAGTCACTTGACATTTCATCCAAGAGTCATTATCACATTACAGAAATATTTGTCTTGATTTAAGTGGTTGCCTAATTTACAGTAAATGGCAGATTAAACTTTTCCACCTTCTAGACTTCAATACTGATGATATTTGGAATTCTTAGAGTTTAATAGCAGCTGCAATACATAATAAAGGGGGTTATTACCGAGTTCCCTTTCTTAAATTCCTCACAAAGCCTTGACAATAAATCATGATCCATCTTTATAGACAAAGATAAGCTGACATCGGGTGAATATGAATGCCCTTCATCATGAAGTCAACTTAGAAAACAAAATTATAAAAACTTTAAATGTTTATTTTTTTATTTTTCTCTTTACTAGATTTATGGTGATTTTTTCAAGATTCTAAGACATTTAATCTTAGTGAATAATTGTAAAATTGTGTTATAATCAATAACTAATCAATGCACATTTAAAATAATGTATGAATCAGATCAGTGCCCTGCTCAAACATAATCAGAGACGCTTCCATATATATGGTTTCCAGTTTAGCGTTTTTATGGGACTCCTGAATGTGCAAACAAGTTGGTTTCTACTTCTCTGTTTCTTGTGCCTCTTCTTTGGCTCTTTTTCTTCTATTTGTTTGTTTTGTCCCATTCTGATGTGTTAGTCTTTGTTTATCTTATGTTTTATTACTAACACTTAGTAATAAAGGAAAACTTATTCCTTTATTTATAGACTTTGTTTATCAAACTATGTTTTCTTTTGTTACTATCCCTTAGAAGCCTATTGTTTTTCTAATGAAAGGCAGAAAGGTGTTGCATATGGCAGGAAGGAGAGGTTAGGGGAAACTGAAAGGAATAGAGGGAATAAATTCTGTAACCGGATACAGGATGTTAGAAGAAAATCTAAATAAAAGCGGGAAAAGAAAGAAAAGGTAACAAATATATGAGTTTAGGGAGACCACCACAGTTCAAGAAACTTCTGGTCAAAATGTGAAGGTTCTGCTCATCAGTAGATAATGATATTAGATAACCTCTCTGACCTCAGCTTCTTCATTTATAGCCTGCGATGTTGTAAACAAGATGTTATTCAGTGCAACTTGAATTTTTCATCAAAGGTTACATGGTTTGGGGAAACTGATCACAGGGCAGCATGTGTGTGATCAACCTTATATCAAAGTCCTACTGTAGGGAACACGGTTTTTCACATAGAAGCCAGGTACATTTGGAAAAGACCTTTGCATTGCTTACCTTTCTCATTGCTTGACAAAATAACTGACAGAAACTACTTGAGAGAGAAGGGATTTCTTTTGTTTTTCTTTTTTATTGATTATTTCATTTATTTACACCTCAAATGTTATGGCCTGTACTGGTTGGTTTTGTGTATCAACTTGATACAAGCTTGAGGTATCACAGAGAAAGGAGACTCACCTGAGAAAATGCCTCCATGAGATCCAGCTGTAAGGCATTTTTCTCAACTAGTGATCAAGGGTGGGAGGGCCCATTGTAGGTGGTACCATTCCTGGGCTGGTAGTCTTGGGTTCTGTAAGAAAGCAAGCTGAGCAACCCTGGGGGAACAAGCCAGTAAGTTAACATCCCTCCATGGCTTCTGCATCAGTTCCTGCTTCCTGACCTGCTTGAGTTCCAGTCCTGACTTCCTTTGGTGATGAACAGTAACATAAGCTGAATAAAACCTTTTCTCCCCAACTTGCTTCTTGGTCATGATGTTTTTTGTGCAGGATTAGAAACCCTGACTAAGACATCCCCTTTCCTGGTTTCCCCTCCACAACCCCCCTATGCAATTCCCTCTCCCCCTGCTTCAATGACAATGCTCCTCCACTCACTTGCCCTCGAATTCCCCTACACTGTAGCATCAAACCTTCACAGGACCAAGGGCCTCACCTCACACTAATGCCATCCACTACTACATGTGCAACTGGAGCCATGGGACCCTCCATGTGTACTCTTTGGTTGGTGATTTAGTCCCTGGGAACTCTGGGGGGTCTGGTTTGGTTGATATTGTTGTTCTTCCTGTGGGGTTGCAAACCATCTCATCTCTTTCAGTCCTTCCCCTAACTCCTCCATTGGGGTCCCTGGGCTCAGTTTGATGGTTGGCTGCTGTATTAGTCTGGCCCTGGTAGAGCCTCTCAGACTCCTGTCAGCAACCACTTATTGGCATCAGTAATAGTGCCTGGATTTGGTGGCTGCATATCGAATGAATCCCTAGGTGGGGCAGACTCTGGATGGTCTTTCCTTCAGTCACTGCTCCACTCTTGGTCCCGGTATTTCCCAAAATGATGATTTCATGAAATTCGCAGGCAAATGGTGGGAACTAGAAAATATCATCCTGAGTGATGTAACCCAATCACAAAAGAACACACATGGCGCATACTCACTGATAAGTGCATATTAGCCCAAAACGCTCAGAATACCCACAATACAACTCACAGACCATATGAAGCTTAAGAAAATGGAAGACCCTGTGGATGATTCAGTCCTACTTAGAAGGGGGAAAAAATCATCATGGGAGGTAGAGGGAGGGAGGAACTTGGGAGAGAGGGGAGGGTGAGGAGAAAGGGGGAGGGGCAAGATCAGGTATGGGAGGAGATGTGGAAGATGTACAAAAGGTCAGGATATTGAACAGATGTGTATAGCAGTGGGGGATGGGGAACTTGGGGTAACCATCAGAAAGTCCCAGATGCCAAGGTAGCAAGAGACTCCCAGGACCCAACAGGATAACATTAGCTGAAATACCCAACAGAGGGGAGAGAGAACCTGTAGAAACTATATCCAGAGATTAGGCATAGCCCCTGGTTGAGGGATGGGGTCACCCACTGATCTCTAAAATTTTAACCCAGAATTGCTTCTGTCTTTTGTTTTTCTGTTGGAGAGATTTCAGTCCAGCATGGTAGGGAACAGAGGATTCTGGTACATGGCAACGCAAGTCTATGGTGACACATCAAGAATCAGAGAGCAGAACCAGAAGCACAGGCAAATATGACCTCAAATGTCTTTCTCTTTGACCTATTTCCACCAGCAAGAGCTGACCACCTGAGGACTCCATAGCCTCAGAGTAGAAACACAGGCTGGAGACAGAGAACCACAACCCCCAAGGTAAAATAAATATGCAGTGATTCTAACATGAAAATGCCAAGTCCTAATGTGTAGCTATTTCCCCCTAAGGATATACTTTTGCAAACCTGATCAATTCAACAGAAGCATTTACTACCCCTTAAATTGCTAAATTCCATTCACAAACATGAGCTTTTACTTGTTCCCGAGCAATTATGAAGCTTTTATAATTATAAATAATGCTATAATAAACAGGTTTTATGCAAACCTTCAAATGGGTGTTTGGCTATTTCCCTAGAATGTATTTTAAAGTAGAATTTCTGATCCAGCTAAAATGCAGATATAAAATTGATGTTCTGAACATACAATGACAAGATCATCTCTAAAAACACATTGTAATTATACATTTGGGATGTGTCTGGGAAAATATTTGACTTGTCTACTGGTTTTCTGAGACCTTATAAGTCTCTTTGACCGATCTTTCCTCTGTATGTCTGTTACTTATGAGCAACGCATGTTCCTGACTCTTTCATCACACAGATCTGAAGCTCCAAATGTCCATATACTCAGAGCCTCCTGAGGCATGAGGTTTCAGACACACTCTTATGTCCCTATCTGCCTTTTGCATCTTTCTTAATGATGCAATGATACTACTTTGTTTGGGTACCAAAAACTCTAGTGAGGCTTCTCTGGAAGTCAAGCACTATTCCAACTTTAGGTAGTTGGAATAGTTATAATTTTTCTAATCTATTGAAGAAAGTAAATAGTTCTTTTTTAATTCAGTTCCATTGTCTGCTTCCAGTTAGTAGCATATGAACTCTGTCTGGAAAGTAAGACTCAAGGGAAATTCAGCTAGGAACTGGAGTCTTCTAAACCAGTGATCTGTCCTTACAAGACTAAATTTTGGCAAATTTCATCACACTTCCAGCTTTTGCATGAAAATGTGATACACAGAAATTTCATTTGTCAGTGATCCATTATATGATTGAGGGTAAAAAAACAAAGTGATCAAATACGACAGAGAGTAATATAGAATGTACCTTCGTTCCTGATGACATCACTCAATACCGGAACAAATACTGGAATTATCTATCTAAATACTTACTGTAGAAGATAAATATCTGTCTTATGATTAAAATTGCTATGGTGAAACATCATGAGCAAATGTGAATTGGGTAGGTAGGGTTTACTTGGCTTACTCGTCCGTATCCATCATCATTCACTGTATGAACTCAGGGCAGAAATGTAATGAGGGCAGGAACCTGGGACAGGAGCCGATGCAGAGGTCATGGCAGGATGCTGCTTCTTCACTTGCTTATCATGGCATGCTCCCTCCCCCTGCTTTCTCATAGAACCCATTAGTCCAGAGGTAGTACCATCCACAATAGGTTGGACTCTCCCCACAATCAGTAGTTAAGAAAACTCCCTACTGCTAGATCTTGTGGAAGAATTTTTCTCAACTAAGGCGCCCTTCTTTCAGATGACTCTGACATGTCATGTTGACATAAAAAAAAAAAACCAGTATAGCATCCTTATTCTTTAAAGTTACTACTTTGATCTGTAATAAATTGCTGCTGAGTATATAATGGTTCATAAATGAGCATAGTGAATCCATTCCTCCATAAGGAGACATTCATTCACTTCTATATCATCATTACAAGTTTGAATGCATGTGGGAATCATTCGGTCTTCACTAGGCCTATAGTACCTTAATCTTAGAATAACATGGCTTAGTTTTCTATTGCTGTAAACAGAAACCATGACCAAGGTAACTTTATAAAAGAAAACCTTTGTTTGGGACCATACTTACAGTTTTAAAGTGTAAGTCATTAACTGTTATAATGGGGATTATAGCAGGAGGCTGAAGCAGTAGCTGAGAGCTTACATGTGATCCACAATGAGGAGGCAGAGAAAGAGACTGGGCCCTGTATGGGGTCCTTAAACCTATAAGCCCACACTAGTATTCACTTCCTACAATACTACACCTCCTAATCCTTCCCAAAACAGTGTCACCAGCAAAGGACCAAATACTCAAACATATGAGCCTATCTGGCATTCTCATTCAAGCCTTTACATACAACCTGCATGATATGAGGTCTATGAGAACATGCCTGCAAAACTCAATTACAGAAGGCTTCATTGGCCCAGGCTTATCCATTACACTCTGAAACCCTTGTCAGAAATGTTATTAGCCACAGGACTCTCCAAACTCATCACTACGAAATGTGAGCTTTCTCTGCAAGCCATCCTCAATGTGACTGGATGCTTTTTCTGAACCTCTTTAGCCTAGATGCTTCCCCATTTCCTCTCACCTTCACTCAGTGTCAGCCTTGGGTTGCAGTCTAATGATTCTTTCACTGTCCCAGTTTCAAGGCTGTTTCTCCCTGTAGCATCTCAGCATAGCAAATTCCTTCCTGGCATGACCTTCTCAGAGGACTGGTAAAAGCACAGAATGTAGCATCCCCAAGGCCTGTGTAGAAATCTCCAACAAACAAACAAACAATAATGATAATAATTCCCAAGAAAGCTGAAGAAGGGTCCGCTTCGAGGAAGAGTATCCTTCCCTTCATCCTTTGTAAAGAAAAATCCCAGGACTGGAAAAGGAAGGTTACTGAGCTATATTCCTGTTCTGTCAAGTCAACCCTTTGCTTTGTCTTGATTTCACTAAGTCTGCAACTCTGCTACCCTCTGCCTTGACTAAGTTCTTTGGCTGAATCACAAAAGAACCAGCACATAGTGTTACAAAAGGTCCCTGAGATCCCCACAGGTAACGTCCTGAATACTAACCTAAAAGACTTTGTGAGCCCCTGTTGTTTTTGAGTAAGATCCTATTTACCTACAAGAACCAGAGTCAAGTCGTCTGCAATCCAAGTGTAGATTACCATTTTCTGAAAATACTACTCACCTTCAGACTCTGAATTTTCGCTCAATTTGAAACTAATTTAATATTAATTAATGTAAAACTATGTAATCAGTCTGTTTCCCTACTGTTTATTCAGGCTATTTAAATTTTAATTTGCCTTAAAGAAAATAATGTAACCAACTTTTTTATGTATTCGACTTCCCAAACAATCGACATTTACAAGCTAAGCTAAATGCAGAGCTTTAATTTTAAATTATGTACTCTTCAATGCCTGACTCAGAAGTGTGTGTGTGTGTGTGTGTGTGTGTGTGTGTGTGTTTGTGTGTATTGTGATAATCATTTGCTAAAACCTGCCCCAAGGTTGAAAGCAACCTAGAAAACAAATGCACATTATAAATGTTCAAAGCAAAATGCAGATATGGGTTATATCATCTGTTCGCAGTTTTGAGTCATATTCTGGGTCAGTGAGGGTCAGTGAAGTAACAACTTCTTTTTTATATTCTTATTAAAAAGAAATCAATGACTCCCCATTTCCTTCACACACCGTTTTCTCCGTGTTGCTCAATAAATGCAGAGAAAATTCCTTTGTTAGGGACAGATGGAAGAGGAGAGAAAAGGTAAAGAACAAATTAGGTCCCCTTATGAAAACAACTCTGTGGGCGGCTACCTTCCTTTCTTTAATGCAGCACCACCAACGTTTTCCAGATAAAACACGATTGTGTTCCCTACCGCCCTTAGTTTTGAAAATCAAGACACAAAGCTAATTCCTCACTAAAGGAAATATCTTCCGGAGACAGAAGGAAATGAGTGTCCAGACTTGGAGACCAGAAGTCTGGACTCTGGTTTTAGGTAGTTGTTAACCTGTGGTTAGCTTTGGAGGCTCTCATTTTCCTTAATCTGATAAGAGATATGGTTAGACCAGATGGTCTCCAAAGTTCTTCCCAAATCTAGAATTCCACAGCTCCATTGTAATTTTGACAAGCTAAATAATGATGTTTAGAAATGAATCAGGAAAAGACCGCTCCTTTAACTCCAAATTTCCATTAGCTTGAAATAAATAAAGACAGCTATGACAAACTTGTGGTGGTTAGGCACAAGTAAAATCAGAGATGATTATCAATCAGTGAGCTTGATTAAGTTGGAGTTCAAAATATCCATCATTTACTGGCAGTTCAAACAGGCTCTTAGCTAGAGTTACATAAATCACCAATATAAGCCACTGGCAGACACAAAGGAAAAGACAAAAACCACATTGAGCAGACCACGACTTATTTGAAATACTGGAGGACACTTTAAAACAGTACCGTAAAAAGGAAAACATGACAAGCAGAATTCTAGGTTCAATTTATTTTCAAGCAGTCTTAAAGCAGCCATCCTCTGTAACGAAACGATAACAGAAAGCCACATCACATGTGATGTCAGAAGCTGCTCTGCCCACAAAAGAGAATGCATGGGCTATGTATCTAAAGGAATAGGAAGTAATTTCAAGTGATGCTACTTGTAGTGGTCTGAAGGAAGATTTTGGACAGGAAATTTAGGCTAAACTGGATGAAGCTGAGGAGGAGGGCGACCCTGTAGGAGGACCAGCAGTATCAATTAACCTGGACCCCCGAGATCTCTCAGACACTGGATCACCAACCAGACAGCATTCAGCAGCTGAGATGAGGCCCCCAACACGTAGACAGCAGAGGACTCCCGGGTCTGGTTTCAGTCATAGAAGATGCACCTAACCCCCAAGAGACTGGAGGACTCAGGGAGCTTAGAGGTCTGATGGGGTGGGTGGGATGGGGACATCCTCGTGGAGGCAGGGAGCAGGGAGTATGGGATATGGAATAGTTGGAGGGTGGACTGGGAGGGGAATAAAATCTGAAGTGTAAAAATAAATAAATAAATAAATAAATAAATAATAGTTTTTAAAAATTCTTGTATTCAGCCTTAACTTCGTCTTGGGAAAAAGAGAGGAAATTAGTGAAAGGAGCTAGACTTACAGTTCAAAAATGCCAAACTTGATGCAATTGAAATGCAAAACAACCTCATTTTTCTAAAAGAAAATATGGGAGAAAATATGAAGAAAATTAAGGAGACATATATGGCCATTATTTCTATAGATCCAACTTTACTGTTGAGGTTTTCATTGGAAGAAGGTCTGACATATTTCAATAAGGGAATTACCTTAAATTGTGAACTACATATTTACAGCAATGGATTCAAATTGAAGATCAGGAGCCGATGAGCTGCTGCAGCCTTTTCTGTCTTTCCACCTCTCTCCATCTGAAGAAAGACCAGAGGAGCAACAAACGCCTACCTTGGTTTGAACAAGTCGATAGGTTAACTATCCTGGAGGAAATCATTTACGAAGGTTCATTTCTCCCTCCACCAGGCCAGCACAATTCAGTCATGATTAATAGATGGTTATAGATAGTGAAGCACCCATTCAGCGTGATCCCTAGCTTCCTGGGGAGTCAGGAGTTCTTTAGAAACCCTTATCCTCCTGCTTACTTGATATCACTTGACAGGGATTTGGAAACCCTTGGAGAGAAATCTTAGGTTCCTAGGAAAGACCACTTTTCCCAGACAGACTACCCTGACTGGCATTAATGACTCTGTAGAGTTCTATTGTGGTTGCTAACAACTTTTCATTTAGAAGCAGAGCCAATCACTCATATATGTAGTATATGTAGTGTATATGAGAATTTGGCTCTGCTTCTAAATTAAACAGCCAAATATGAGAAACAGTAAAACATTTCCCAAGAGCCAATGTTTTCAAGGTCAGTAAGCATTAACTGCTTTTCTGTAGTATTTCAAAACATGAAATGAAATGAAATGAAATGAAATGAAATGAAATGAAATGAAATGAAATGAAGGCTCATTGCCCCCTGAGTACAATGTACATAAATGTCAAAGTGGGGTTTAATTCCATTTACTAGCATTTTATTGAGGATTTTTGTAACCACTTTCACCTTTAGCCTGTGGTTTTGTCTTCTTGTAGTGCTCTTAGCTGGTTTGGTAGCATGGGGATGCTGGCCTGGCAACAGGAGCACTTTCCACAGTACTTACTGAACTACTTAGGAGCAGAAGCATTTCAGAAGAGCCAGATGCTTGGTTAAAGGTTTTGTGGAATTCTCCAGTGAAGCTATGGGGACATGACATTTTCTTCGTTGGTAAGTTTCTGATTATTAATTGAAACTCATTACATACGATTGCTCTATTCCGATTTTCAGGGGATTTTTTTCTTTTCATAATCCATCCTTGGTACAGTATTTTGGGAGTATATACATTTTTTCTAGGTGCATAATTTTTCATACTTTAATTATACTCTGTATTTCTCTGCTCTGGTGTCAGCAGAAATGGCTTTTCTTTCATCTCTGATTTATTTGTATCTCTATAAAATAACAAAAGGTGGGGAATTACTTTGAATTTTGCTTTTTTTGTAGTCTATAATATGTTTAACATTCCAAGAGATCCCGTGGGTGTCTGAGACTTATGTACATCTAAATCTGTTGGTGAGATCACTTATTCACTAAGCTCATTTGATCTGTGTGATAGTTCATCTCTGAGCTTTATTTGCTAAGAGGTGAAAGTCTAATCTAATGATGAGTCAAAATAAACATCCAAGACTGTAAAAGACGGATAGGTCAAGAAATAACAATAGAAGGCTAAATTAGTCTACTCCCATTCATAAATAAGTTTTTATTAAAATTTCAATACCTACCAAAATAAAAATGCATACCTTCACCATTGGTAATAAGACTCCTTTTCTGACACAGATTTACTGTTCCATAATTAAAACTTATCCTGAATATAAAAATATTTAAAAGAGAAATTGATTGTTAGCAAACACCCTTTTCTACAAACTAAACTATACTCTTTTATTTCATGTTAAAGAGGTTTTTTGTCTGCCTCTAATCTACTTTTTATTTATTTATTTTTTCATCTTTATTAACTTGAGTATTTCTTATTTACATTTCAATTGTTATTCCCCTTCCCGGTTTCCAGGCCAACATCCCCTAACCCCCCTCCCCTTCTCTATAGGTGTTCCCCTCCCCATCCTCCCCCCATTACCACCCTCCCCCCAACAATCACGTTTACTGGGGGTTCAGTCTTGGCAGGACCAAGGGCTTCCCCTTCCGCTGGTGCTCTTACTAGGCTATTCATTGCTACCTATGAGGTTGGAGTCCAGGGTCAGTCCATGTATAGTCTTTGGATAGTGGCTTAGTCTCTGGAAGCTCTGGTTGCTTGGCATTGTTGTTCATATGGGGTCTCAAGCCCCTTCAAGCTCTTTCAATCCTTTCTAAGATTCCTTCAACGGGGGTTCCGTTCTCAGTTCAGTGGTTTGCTGCTGGCATTCGCCTATGTATTTGCTGTATTCTGGCTGTGTCTCTCAGGAGAGATCTACATCCAGTTCCTGTCAGCCTGCACTTCTTTGCTTCATCCATCTTATCTAGTTTGGTGGCTGTATATGTATGTGCCAGATGTGGGGCAGGCTCTGAATAGGTGTTCCTTCTGCCTCTGTTCTAAACTTTGCCTCCCTATTCCTCACAAGGGTATTCTTGTTCCCCATTAAAGAGGTTTTTTTAAAACAAACAAACAAACAAAACAAAACATCAACATTTTGCTCCTTCCCCAGAAAATAATGTATGTGTCCCCCGGGGTTGTTTTTCTTTTTCCTATGAGCTTGTAACTCGTTAGGTTTTTGATGTAAGCTTTGTTTTGCTTAGAGCTGATGGGGTTGTCCTGAGTTGCCTTTGCTTTGCGCTTGCCTTGAGTTATTTTCATCTATCAATCAATTATGAAATATGGGTAGTTATAGCAACCGTGGTTTGTAATTACTTACAGACTCTGAAATGTATCATTCCAAGACTTCTTGAGAGACAGGTTTGCTGATGGGAGATCTAAATTTATTCTCTTGTGTTTGTTTTCATATTGGACTTAGGACTTTCTCCTTGCAGGTTTTTAATATCATTTGTTTGCTTTTCATTTTTGATATCTTGTCTGTGATGTTTCTGGATAGGTTCTTCTCTGGTCATGACTATTTGAGGTTCTGAAGTTTCTGTGCTTGGATATCCATTTCTTTCTTATGGTTGGTAAACTTTCTGCTATAATTTCATTGAGAAAGTTATCCATATCACCTTCTGATTTCCATCTACACTCTGAGACTGTGCCACAGCTCTCTGCACCCGAGTTCAGCCCAGAGAAAACTGGTCTTCCAGGAGTGCTGACACACCAAAGATCAAGGTGAGACTACCACTGATGTCCAAATACCCGACCCAAGTGGGACCTGCCTAGAGCCCATAGGCCCAGAAACTGTGGAGTGAAAGATCCCCGAAGGGAGACCTTTACTCAAGTCTCGGGAAGTCACGGACCCCAGACACAGAGAGACCATTTTGGATGTAATACGCAAAGGCAAGGTTTATTACGGAGATCTATTACGGAGATCTCCAGGCCAACATATATCCCACACAGGAGACAGAGATGTCAACCCCGAGTGGCTGGGAGAAGGGCTTTTTAAAGGAAGAAGTCACAAGCTCCAGGAGATGAGAGGATGTCAAAAGGAAATACCAAAAATGCCACAAGGGGAAACTCTCAAAGTCACAGGATTGTTCTTAAGACTCTAGGGTTTAAATGAGGGGAAAGGTCAAGCATTCTCCAGAGAACAGATCTTGATTGTCCTTTAGGGTAAATGTTTGTCAGAGTTGAGCCATCTGCATCTGAAGCACATCTGGTTAGGCTTGGCCAGCCGGTTTCCTGGAATACTCTCTGCAGGACACAATGGCTGGAGGGCACAATGGGGACTTGAACAAACATCACAGGGGCAGAACAAAACCCATTACTCATTTACTCACATCCGGTGATAAGCAAAGTGTCAATGAGTCTGTACCAGTTCTTCTGCATTTTTAACAATCTGTCTTCCTGAGTCAGATCCTGTTGCTGAGTTTTGAGCTAATTTAAAACTCTATCTTTCAGGAGCAACCTGGGACACAAATCTTCAGCATTCCTTCTGCATACCTGAGCTGACCCTGTGGCAAAACAATCAACACCCCAGTCCCACCTGGAGAGAAAAGGTCTCCCAGGAATGCTGAAACAACAAAGATCATAGCTAACAGCACCCCAATCCTGCCCATAGTGAGCTTGTCTCCCAGGTGTACTGACACACCTAAGACCACAGGCTCACAGGCTCAGAGGAGGGACAAACTCCAGTTCGAAACAACAAAACCAAGTAACATCAGAGATAACCAGATGGCAAGAGGCAAGTGCAAGAACATAAGCAACAGAAACCAAGGATCCTTGGCATCATTAGAACCCAGTTGTCCTACCACAGTAACCCCTGAATACACCAAGACATCTGAAAAGCAAGATTCTGATTTAAAATCATATCTCATGATGATGATAGAGGACTTTAAGAAGGATATAAATAACTCCCTTAAAGAAAAACAGGAGAACACAGGTAAACAAGTGGAAGCCCTTAAAGAGGAAACACATAAGTCCCTTAAAGAAGTACTGAAAAGCACAATGAAACAGGAGAAGAAATCCAGCCCTACAAAAGATAATAGATGGAAAACTCCAACACGAGAAGGGAAATTACACCCTAGAAAAAGGAAAAAAGTAATAATCTTTCAACCAACCCAAAATAAGATGGCCACACCAGCTTAATTTTACTTCTAACAACAGTAACAAAAAATAACAGGAAACAACAATTACTATTACTTAATACCTCTTAACATCAATGGACTCAGTTCCCCAGTAATAAGACATAGACTAACAGACTGGATACAAAAACAGGCCCAAGCATTTTGCTGCATATAAGAAATATATCTCAGTGACAAAGACAGACACTACCTCAGTGTAAAAGGCTACAAAAAAATTTTCAAGCAAATGGTCCCAAGAAACAAGCTGGAATAGCAATTTTAATATTGAATCAAATTTCAACCAAGGGTTATCAAAAAAGATGAAAAAGAACATTTCATACTCAACAAAGAAAAAGTCAACCTAAATGAAGTCTCAATTCTGAACATCTATGACTCAAATGCTATGGCATTCACATTCAAAAAGAAACCTTGCTAAAGCTCAAAGCACACATTGAACTTCACAAAATAATAATGAGAGACTTCAACATCCTCCTCTCACTTTTGTACAGATCATGGAAACAGAACCTAAACAGAGATACAGGGAAACTAACAGAAATTATGAAACAAATGGATTTAACTGTTGGACCAGAAACCGAGAAAGAGAAAGGGAATAACAATCGAAATGTAAATAAGAAATACTCAAGTTAATAAAGAAATATATATATATATATATATATATATATATATATATATATATACCTCTTGAAGTAACTGCTATTAATGTCTTCTGTTAGAGAAAATATAGCTAAAAATAAAAATTTGTCTTAACTCAGAAATTCTTTCTGAAGGGTAGTAGAGAAGACAGTGGTTTGATTATGGTGTGAGGATGAAGAACATAGCCAATAAAAAAAGAAAAGAAAAAAAAACAGATATAGTTAGAACATTTGATCCTAGAAAAAAAGAATATACCTTCTTCAAAGCAAATTGTGGTACTTTCTCCAAAATTGACCATATAATCGGTCACAAAACAGGCCTCAACAAGATACAAGAAAAATTGAAATAATCTCATGCATCATATAAGATCAACACAGACTAAGGCTGGTCTTCTTAACAATACAAACAAGAGAAAGCCCACATATACGTAGAAGTTGAACAACTCTCAATGATAATTTGGTCAGAGAAAAAATTAAGAAATTGAAGACTTTTTAGAATTTAATGAAAATGAAGGCACAACATACCCAAACTTATGGGAACACAATGAAAGCCTTAAAAGGAAAACTCATATCTCCACATACCTCCATAAGGAAATTAGAGAAATAATACACTAGCAGCTTAACAAAACATCTGAAAGATCTAGAACAAAAAGAAGCAAATACACACAAGAATAGTAGACAATAAGAAATAATCAAAATCAGGACTGAATCAACCAAGTAGAAACAAAGAAATTACTCAAAGAGTTACAGGAGCTGTTTCTTTGATAAAGTCAACTAGATACATAACCGTTAGCCAGACTAAGCAGAAGACACAAAGACAGTATACAAATTAACAAAATCAGAAATGAAAAGGGAGACATGACAACAGAAACTGAGGAAATTCAAAAAATCATCAGATCCTACTACAAAAGTCTACACTCAAAAAAAGTGGAAAATCTAGATGAAATGGACAATTGTCTAGACAGATACCAGGTACCAAAGTTAAATCAGGATCAGGTAAACCATCGAAACAGTCCCATAACTCCTAAAGAAATAGAAGCAGTCATTAAGTCTCCCAACCAAAAAAAAAAAAAAGAAAGAAAGAAAAAAAGCCCAGTACCAGATGGATTAATGGATTCAGTGCAGAATACTATCAAATCTTCAAAGAAGTCCTAATTCCAATGTTCTTTAAACTATTCCACAAAATTTAACAGAAGGAACAATAACTAATTCTTTCTATGAAACCACAGTTATGCTGATACCAAAACCACACAAAGACCGAACAAAGTAAAAGAACTTCAGACCAATTTCACTAATGAATAATGATGCAAAAATACTCAATAAAATACTCACAATCTGAATGCAAGAATACATAAAACAATCATTCACCATGATCAAGTAGGCATCATCCCAGGGATGGTTCAGTATCTGGAAATCCATCAACATAATCCATTATATAAACAAACTCAAAGGAAAAAATACATGATCATCTCACTAGATGCTAAGAAAGCATTTGACAAAATTTGATATCCCTTCATGTTAAAAGTCTTGGAAAGAAAAGGAATTCAAGGCCTACAACTAAACATACCAAAAGTAGTGTACAGCAAACCAGTAGGCAACATCAAACTAAATGGAGAGAAACTGGAAGCAACCACAACACTAAAATTAGTGACTAAACAAGGCCACACCAAGGGAGACCAATCTATTCCCTATTATACTCAAAGTTCTATCCAGACCAATTAGACCAGGTCAAAAAGATATAAATTGGAAAGAAATAAGTCAAAATATCACTATTTTCAGATGATGGAGTAGTATAATTAAGTGATCCCAAAAATTCCACCAGCGATCTCCTACACCTGATAAACAACTTCAGCAAAGTGGTTGAATATAAAATGAACTCAAACAAATCAGTAGCCTTCCTCTACTCGAAGGATAAACAAGCTGAGAAAGAAATTAGTTACAAATAATATAAAATATCTTAGTGTGATTCTAACTAAGTAAGTGAAAGAAGACCTCAGACGATGGAAAGATCTCGCATGCTCATGAATTGGCAGGATTAGCATGGGAAAAATGGCCATCTTACCAAAAACAATCTACAGATTTAATGCCATCCCCATCAAAATTCCAAAATTCTTCATAGAATTCTTCATAGAGAAAATTCTCTCTTAGAGAAAGAGCGATTCTCAAATTCATATGGAATATCCAAAAACCAAGGATACCAAAAACTGTTCTCAACAATAAAAAAATGTCTGGGGGATCACCATCTCTGACCTCAAGTTTTATTACAGAGCAATAGTGATAAAAGCTGCATGGCATTGGTAGAGAGACAGGCAGGTAGATCAATAGAATAGAATTGAAGAGCCAGAAATGAACCCACACACCTATGGTCACTTGATCTTTGACAAAGAAGCTAAAACCACTCAGTGTAAAAAAAATATATCATTTTCAACAAATGGAGCTGGTTCAACTGGAGGCCAGCATGTAGAAGAATGCAAATCAACCCATTCTTATTGCCTTGTACAAAGATCAAGTCCAAGTGGATCTTGGACCTTCACATAAAACCAGATACACTGAAACTAATAAAAGGAAAAGTGGGGAAGAGCCTCGAACACATTGGCACAGGGGAAATCTTCCTGAAAGAATAACAATGGCTTATGCTCTAAGATCAAGAATCAATAAATAGGATCTCGTGAAATTGCAAAGCTTCTGTAAGGCGAAGGACACTATCATTAGGACAAAACAGCAACGAACAGATTGAGGAAAGATCTTTACCACTCCTACATCTGATAGAGGGCTTATATCCAGTATTTACAATGAACTCAAGAAGTTATACTCCAGAGACTCAAATAATCCTATTAAAAATGGCATACTAAAGTAAACAAAGAATTCTCAACTGAGGAATACCAAAGGGCTGAGAAGCACTTAAAGAAATGTTCAACATCCTTAGTCATGAGGGAAATGCAAATCAAAACAGCTCTGAAATTCTACCTCACATCAGTCAGAATGGCTAAGGTAAAAACATCAGGTGACAACAGATGCTGATGAGAGTGCAGAGAAAGAAGAACAGCCCTCCATCATTGGTGGGATTGCAAGCTGGTACAACCACTTTGGAAATCAGTCTGGAGGTTCCTCAGAAAATTGGACATAGTACCTGAGGACCCAGCTATACCACACCTGGGCGTATACCCAAATAATGCTCCACAATATAACAAGGACACATGCTCTACTGTGTTCATAGCAGCCTTATTTATAATAGCCAGAAGCTGGAAACAACCCAGATGTCCCTCTACAGAGGAATGGATACAGGAAATGTGGTACATTTATACAACGATGCACTACTCAGCCATTTAATACAATGACTTCATGAAATTTACAGGCAGATGAATGAACCTAGAAAATATCCTGGGCTGAAAAGATGGCTCAGCAGTTAAGAGCATTGTCTGGCCTTTCAGAGGTCCTGAGTTCAATTCCCAGCAACCACATGGTGGCTCAGAACCATCTTTCATAGGATCTGATGCCTCTTCTAGTGTATCTGAAGATAGCTACAGTGTACTTATATACATAAAATAAATAAATCTTTTAAAAAAATAAAGAAAATATCATCCTCAGTGAGTTACCCAGTCACAAAAGAACACACATGGTATGTACTCACTGATAAGTGGATATTAAGAAAAAAGCTTGGAATACCCATGATACAACGTACAGACCATATAAAGGTCAAGAAGATGGGAAACAGAAACATGCCTCAGTCCTATTGTGAACAAAATAAACACAGGAGGTTGAGTGTGGGAGGGACTTGGAAGCAAGAGAAGAGGGGAAGAAGAAGGAAGGGGGCTGGATTAGGTGTGGGAGGAGATGGTTGAGATGTACAGAGGGTCAGGAAATTGAGGTGTGTAGCAGTGGCAAATGGGGAATTGAGGGTACCCACCAGAAAGTCACAGATGCCAGAAAAGCGAGTCACTCCCAGGACTCAATGCAGATGACATTAGCTGTAATACCCAACAAAGGGGAGAAAAAAACATGTAGAGACCATATTCAGAGATTAGGCATGGACCCCAGTTGAGGGATAGAGTCACCCACCCTTCACAAAATTTTAACTCAGAATTGGTCCAGTCTAAAGGAAATACAGGGACAAAGAGTAGAGCAAAAACTGAAGGGAAGGCCATCCAGAGACTGTAACACTTGGGGATCCATCCCATACACAGACACCAAACCCAGACACTTGCTGATGTCAAGAAGTGCTTGCTGACAGGAGGCTGATATAGCTGTCTCCTGAGAGGCTCTATGAGAGCCTTACTGATATACATGCAGATGCTTGAAGGCAACAATCAGACAGAGCATGGAGACCCCTATGGGGGAGTTAGAGAAAGGATTGAAGGAGTTGAAGGAGTTTATGATCTCATAGGAAGAACAACGATATCCACCAACCACACACCCCCAGAGTTCCCAGAGACTAAACCACCAACCAAAGAGTACACATGGAGGGACCCATGGCTCTAGCGTCATATGAAATAGAGGTTGGCCTTGTCTGGCATCAGTGGGAGGGGAAGCCCTTGGTCCTGTAAAGTCTTGATGCCCACTGTAGGGGAATGCTGGGATGGTAGGGCAGGAGTGGGTAGGTGGGTTGTGGAGCACCCTCATGGAGGGGAGGGGGAATGGAATGGGGGTGATTGGGAGGGAAAACTGGAAAGGAGGAAAACATTTGAAATGTAAATAAACAATAAAATAATAAAAAAAAATTTTTTAAAAGTTATCCATGTCTTCATCTTTGTTCAGCTCCTTCTGCAATGTGGATATAGAGTCTTACATGTGCCCCTTTGCATATATTCCCGTATTATTTCATGTTTTGATTATGTGCATTGTATTTCTTTATGTATGTCTTGGTGTGGAGGACGTGAAAGGCAACCTGGTTCCTAGTTGAACTAAGACTTGAAAACCCCGGTGACCCTGAAGGGATGGTAGGCATTTTGCTTGATTCTGGGATTCCAGGCCCCTGTCACTAGCTGCAGCCTTCCATGGATTTGTAGTTATCAGTCAGGCAATGTCCCAAGCCCCTCCACGGGGAGAGGATGTGACCTGTGGTCATGTAGGCTCAAGATGAATCTCCACTATAAGGAGGTACCTAAAGGCCTGGAGGCTTAGCCAATAACCTTTCCTTCCCAGACACTCCTCCCTGCAAAATGTATTTAATCTCAGGCCTACCCTGAAAAATGGTTCTACACATCCACTTTCCGCGGGATCATGAATGCCTTAAAGCCATGGACTGCCTCTTTTCATTGGGATCTGTCGCTGTCGGGAGCCATGGGAAAGGCCTCCACCTACAGAGCCACCATCTAATGTCCCATAGAATGCCTCTCTGTACTCCGCGCCACCACCACCAGTAAGCCAAACCCAAGGATCAAGCCATTAAGCCAAGGACTAGCCCAGCGGGACCAACCAGAGCTCCCCTACTCCTCCCCACCCCCTACCCCAGGCCAGATCCAGCTTGCTGGTTCTACTCCATTCTCAGCTCTTCCATAGCATGTAGTGGCTCCTGGGTGTCTCAGAGCCTGAGAACCAGACGCCCGGCCACCTTGCAGGATCCACAACCCTACATTAGCATGGTAGTGTTACTGTGCTTAAAGTTTGCTTCAACCTTACCCTTTATCTCAGAAACTGGTCCTTCTATTGACTTTTATCTGTTCATGATGTTCTCTGTGACTATGATGTCATAAAATAACTCATGGTTTTTTACTTCTGTTTGCTCTTTTTCATGATTTGACTTCCTTGCTTTGTTTTCCCATCATGTTTTAACTTCTCTCCCAAGTGTCTGTTTTATCCAGCTTGCTTATTTGATTCCTCTGTGGATTTTAAAAACTTTAAAATGAAAGACTCCAACTTGCATGTAGACTATTTTGTCATGTTTGAGTTCTGGCACGGAGGGACTTATGAGCTCACAGAGTGTACCAGGGCTTGTTGTCTTTGTAGATCTCTTTGCTGGCTATTTCACATACAATGGCATTCATGTTTCCTCCAGTCTTTATTTTTCTCCTTTTTCCCACTCTATTTGTCTAGTTTTACATGAGTCTTTCTAGTGAGTTGTCCTTATATGGCTTTTTGTCCCTCAGTTGTATTTAGGAGAAAAGCCAATTTGGGTAACAGGTATAATTATCTGATAGTAGCCTCAGCTTTCTTTTTCCTTTTTTCAGATAATCTTTAATCAGAATAACTCATCAAAGGAAGCAACAACCATTTAACAATTTGTATCATAAATGAGCAAAGAGAGGCATGTGAAAATCATGCATTGTGTAAAGAGTTTTAGATCCTTATTTGTTCAGACTGTTTGCCTCCAGGCAGAGGAAGAAGAAATCAGGAAGAGCAAGATCACAGACAATGACAAACCAAACTTAAGCATTGAGAGGTGAATGATTCTCTCCATAGACCTTGAAATCACCTTGATGACATCATTTGCATCTGTTGCCTTAAAAACACACAGCGAATCATCAAAACCCCCAAGAACATTGATAAAGCACTTTTGGTTGCTTGGAGGAAGGGCTTTCAGCAGAGACCATGACATCATTCACACTGCACTCAGCACAGTCATGAAATATGACCATGTTGAACAGAGCTTGGATGAGTTCTTTTCACCAGTTGATGGCCATCAGTAGCTGACAGAGGACCATACATGAGATTGGCACATAGCTCATATTATATTTCTAGCCTTGTATATTTATCTAAATTCCTCTAATTTTTAATTGCATTTTTATTTGCATTTTAAGTGTCATCCCATTTCCAGTTTTACCTCCAGAAACACACTATCTCACACTGCCTCCTGCTTCTGTGAGGGTACTCCCTCACCCACCCACTTCTTCCTACCTCCCCACCCCGACTTTCCCCTACACCACAGCATAAAGCCTTGACACGACCAAGGGCTCTCCTCCCACTGACATCCAACAAGGCTATCATCAGTTACATATGGCACTAGAGCCATAGGTCTATCCCTGTGTTCTCTTGGGGCAGGAGTTTAGTCCCTGGGAAATCTGGGGGCTCTGTTTAGTTTATATTGTGTTGTTCTTATGGGGTTGCCAACCTCTTCAACTACTTCAGTCCTTTCTCTAACTCCTCCATTGGGGTCTCTGTTCTCAGTTCAATGGGTGGCTGAAAGCATCCACCTCTCTATTTGTCAGGCTCTGGCAGACCCTCTCAGCAGACAGCTATATAAGGCTCCTGTCAGCATGCACTTCTTGGCATCTGCAATATTTATTATGTGGGTTTGGTGCATATGGGATGCATCCCCATGTGAGGCAGTCACTGGATGGCCTTTCAGTCTCTGCTCCAAATGTTGTCTCTGCATTTCCTCCTGTGAGTATTTTTCCCCCTTCTAAGAAGGTCTGAAGCATCCACACTTTGGTCTTCCTTCTTCTTGAGCTTCATGTGGTTTATGAATTTTATCTTTGGTATTCTGAGCTTTTGGGGTACTATCTGATTATCAGTGAGTGCATACCATGTGTGATCTTTTGTGATTGGGTTACCTCACTCAGGATATTTTCAAATTTCATCCATTTGCCTAAGAATTTCATGAAGTTATTGTTTTAAATAGTGGAGTTATACTCCATTGTGCAAATCACCACATTTTCTGTATCCATTCCTCTGTTGAAGGACATCTGGGTTCTTTCCAGCTTCTGGCTATTATAAATAAGGCTGCTATGAACATAGTGGAGCATGTGTCTTTGCTGTATGTTGGAGCATCATTTGGGTATATGCCCTGGAGTGGTATAGCTGGGTCCTCAGGTAGTTCAATGTCCAATTTTCTGAGGAACCTCCAGACTGATTTCCAGAGTAGTTGCAGCAGCTTCCAACCCCACTAATAATGGAGGAGTGTTCTTCTTTCTCCACATCCTTGCCAGAATCTACTGTCACCTGAGTATTTGATCTTAGCCATTCTGACTGGTGTGAGGTGGAATTTCAGAGCTGTTTTGATTTGCATTTCCCTCATGACTAAGGATGTTGAACATTTCTTTAGGTGCTTCTCAGCCATTTAGTATTCCTCAGTTGAGAATTCTTTGTTTAGCTCTGTAATCCATTTTTAAAAGGGTTATTTGATTCTCTGGAGTCTAATTTCTTGAGTTCTTTTTATATATTAGATATAAGCCCTCCATTAAATGTAGGATTGGTAAAGATCTTTTCCTAATCTGTTGGTTGCTGTTTTGTCCTATTGACAGTGTCCATTGCCTTACAGAAGTTTTGCAATTTTATGAGGTGCCATTTGTCAATTCTTGATCTTAGACCATATGCAATTGGTGTTCTGTTAAGGAAATTTTTCCCTGTGCCCATGTGTTCGAGGATCTTAACCACTTTCTCTTCTATCAGTTTCAGTATATCTGGTTTTAAGTGGAGGTCCAAGATCCACTTGGACTTGATCTTTGTACAAGGAGATAAGAATGGATCGCTTTGCATTCTTCTACCTGCTGATCTCCACTTGAATCAACACCAATTTTTGAAAATGTTGTCTTTTTTCCACTGGGTGGTTTTTCACTTCTTTGTCAAAGATCAAGTGACCATAGGTGTGTGGGTTCATTTCTGAGTCTTCAATTCTATTCCCTTGACCTCCCTGCCTTTCTCTGTACCAATACCAGACAGTTTTTGTCACTATTGCTCTGAAATACAGCTTGAGGTCAGGGATGGTTATTCCCCCAGAAGGTCTGTATTGTTGAGGACAGTTTTGGCTATCCTGGTTTTGTTGTTGTTGTTGTTGTTGTTGTTGTTGTTGTTGTTGTTTTTATTGTTGTTGTTGTTATTCCAAATGAATTTGCAAAGTGCTCTTTCTAACTCGATGAAGAATTGACTTGTCTGTTTGTTGGGGATTGCACTAAATCTGTAGATTACTTTCAGCAAGACGGCTATTTTTACAATATTAATCCTGCAAATCCATGAGTGTGGAAGGCCTTTCCAACTTCTAAGGTCTTCTTCAATTTCTTTCTTCAGAAACTTGAAGTCCTTGTCATACAGGTCTTTCATTTGCTTGGTTAGAGTCACACCAAGGTATTTTATGTTATTTGTGACTTTTGTGAAGGGTGTTGTTTCTCCCTAATTTCTTTCTCAGCCTGATAATCCTTTGAGTAGAGGAAGGCTATTGATTTGTTTGAGTTAACTTTATATCCAGCCACTTTGCTGAAGTTGTTTATCAGTTGTAGGAGTTCTCTGGTGGAATTTCTGGAGTCACTTATCATAGCTTTTTAGCTCCTGACAAGGCTTGATGCCCCAGTGTAGGTGAATGTCAGAGCAGGGAGGTGGGAGGGACTCGGTAGGTGGGTGAGGGAGCACCCTCATAGAAACAGGGGAGGGTGGGTTTGCAGGTTTCTACAGGGGAAACCAGGAAAGGGAATAACATTTAAAATGTAAATAAAAAATATCCAATGAAAGGAAAAAAAGAAAGCTCTTCAGCCAAAGTGTGTCCTCCACTTGAACCATGATAAAAATTAAGAGACAATTGCTGTTAGTAACTGGTTAGGTGAAATGTAATTTATAGTATTTGTGAGCTAAGATTCTCAACAGTGAAGAGACTAAATGAGGACTTGATGGTAAAAAGGAAAGGAGGGAACACAGTATGCACAAGAAGAAATTTTTAATTAGATCTGTGGGCCTCCCTCCCCCAAAAAAGGATAGTGCTGTAGGAAAAGTCATAAAAGTTTATTCAAGTCAGGTACAAGCTAATATACAACTGAGTGATTTTATACAATGTGTAAACTAAAAAGATATTGTGAAAATATAAATTAGAAGTGGATCAGAAGGAATTTATCAGCTTTGTCATTATTTCTTCTATATGTGATAATATGATTTCTCCTCTCCTTTGTTGTATGTTCTATCACTCTTTGCATGGAGGAGAAGGTTTGCTAGTTTCACTAATACAGCAAGTTAAATCAGTGGGTCTCTTCTCGTGAGATAGATTTCCATGAGGAACTCCATTTTCTGCACAAATTCTTCTTCCTGTCATTTGCAATTTGTCTCTGGTGTTTGGTGGGTTTCTCTTTCCTGTGTGCAGCATCTTTTGTGACTGAAGATCTGAGTGTAGAAAACAGACTGTGTTTACCTTTGCTGCTAGGAAGTCTATTCCATCCATCGGTACCTCAGAAAACTTTGCCAAATTCAGTATTCCATGTCTCACAAGTCCATGTAGCTCAGACACACAGTGGCATGTGGGATGCTCTCTCCCTCATTTATAACTATGGGGCAATCCTGGACTATCTTAACTATTGACTCAAGCACCACACTTCTGCCCATCTCCAGCACATCTGTTATGTGCTGACTACCTCAACATGTAGAATGTACCAGAACCTGATTGCTTCTCTGCAGCCCAAATATGTCCACAGCTTCCTGTCCTTGTAGTACCCGTTTTACAGAGTTCAGAGTTTCCATGGCTACTACTAACTTGACCATGTGTGCTGTACACAGTAGGGCATGGCTAGATGCCTGCTTAGCTGTTGCTTAGTAGGAAAAAAAAAAGTCACACCTAGTCTTTCTTTTCCTTCATCTCCTTTTCTTACAGAAAGAGTCCTTTTTAAATTAATTTTGCTTTGCTCTTTGTCACACAGAAATTTTCTAATCCTCCATCTTATTAAGAAGTCAAATATAGTTTATATTGCAGCCTGGTTTTCAGTGTCTGATCAGCACGCAGCTGAAGCTGATATCTTGTTTCCAGCCGCAAACATGAGGCTGTAAACTTGGGAATGATTTGCTTTCAAATGTCAGACCCAGAGTTAGTGCTTAGCTTTTCCAAGCAACCACTTTCTTTCAGATCTTCTAATGAAATTCTCTTCAAAGGAACCTAAACAATAATGAAATCTTGAAACCTGATATTCCTTTCCAAACCTCTGCCTACTCTCACTACCTTTCTTAAGGTAAATTTGTCTATGAAAAAAAAAAAGATCCAGCACCATCTCATGTCATTTGAAGTCTAGCAGGTAACAGGTCACTTGTTGAGAATTCAGCTGCTTCATTACAGCTCTCAGTAGGACTAATATCAAGTGTCTGCTTGTTGTCAATGTCAATGTCTTTAAAGGTCCTTGATGGGGTCCCTAGTGGAGAGTACATCAAGTGATAAGGCAAGTTATTTCTCTACCTCCCTTCTTGTGTCTAACATCATTAATATGATTAATGAAGTGGCCAAGGAACCTGAATGCCTTTCACTATGAGATTGCTGATGTGTATATAATAATCAAGGATGAGAGATGGGAACGAATGTTCACTTACTTAATCAAGCAGACAAATGACCTACCATTATGAACATTCCATAAATGCTTAAGAATGGCAAAGGGGTTTTCATTCCCAGACTCTTTGGGTTAACTAACACATTTATTACTTTAACGTTTAACATGTGTTCCACAAAACTCAGTAACTACAGAGTAGAAAACAAACGGCTGGATCCTTGTCTTTATCAGGAGTGAGGGAATATATATCATACACATAGCGATGGAAGTGACCAGCTCCTGCTAGTGAAGAGGACACCAGTTGTTGTTTGTGATGAGTTAGGTCTTCTTAACTTCCTTTCCCCATGCCCACCCCTCTACCACTTCCTACTCCAATTTTCTGTATTTTCAAAATTGGAGGATAGGACAGAGAAAAGGAAGCAGAGAGAAAACAGAGGAGAATATGTGTGATGGTTTTTTTTTTCTCTTTCTTGTATAAATCCGGAAGACATATGGTTGGACTGACAAGATATGGCCTCCAAGCCTGAATTGCTTCATTGCAATCCATGTAAATGTGGAAGGACGGAACCAATTCCTGTCGATTGTGCACTGACTTCTAAACTTTAAGACACCAACAATAAAAACATAACAGCTCCAGTGAAGACAGACATAACCAGTTAACCAGTTATTCAAGAGAAACAGGGCTTACATTTGTTCATGAAAAGTTTTATTCATACTGAAGAGTTACACACTGAAATGAATTTTTATGTATGCCTGGTGGGGATGCATGCTTTATACTTTGCTACCATAATTTAACAAACTTTTATATATAAAAATAGGCATTCCCTCCTTTTGTCATGTTATTATTCTTTAGAAGTTTATATTAATAATACTAACTTAAAATACATATGTATATGTAAACATATATGTATATGTATATTGGTAGTGAGTCAAGGGTTCAAAATGAGTGTTCAAAAATAAGACCTTGAAAGCAGTATCAAATGTACTCTTTGAAAATTTATTTATCTGTTATTTCTGTCGTATTGTCTGATATGAGAAGATAAGTAAATATTTCCATTGTATTGTATGATATGAGACAATATATACCTGGACTGAAGAGATGGCTCAGCCATTAAAGGCTAGGCTCACAACCAAAAATAAAAGAGATGTATACCAAGTGCACAGCAACATCTTTCATTGAGTATTTAAAATGCAGGTCACTTTTTGTGCTTGCTATCTGCTAATTCCTATAACCTAATTTCATTCAAATATGTCTGAATGTAAATTGATAAGAGAATCTTCTTTTCCCCCTAAATTTAATTGGCCCGAAAATCTGGACCTGAGGTGAGGGAATTCATTTTGGTGAACACAATTTGTTTGAAAATGACATAATGCTATCTAGAACTCTATATGTTCCTTTATAATAAATAAGTAGAAAAATATACTAAACTGAAAATTATTTAGTTGGTGATGACCTTTATATGAACTTTTACTAGCCTGACTGTTTAAACAAATAGGTCAAAAACAAAAGATTTCTTGCATTTCACAAGAAAAGGGTGAGGAGTACGAACCCTCTAACTTGTTCTCCCTAAACTGCATTGTAGTTGAAGTTATGACCTGTTTATTGGACCTTATGAATAAATTGTTTTCTGTAAAGAAAATCAGTAGATACCAACATGCTTAAGAAAGTCTCGTGTAGTTGATTAGCTTTGTTCTCTGTTTCTTTCACTACATTTTAATTATAAGCATACAGAAATACTCATTTCTGTTGTTACTAACATGAACTAATTTTATATATTAGTGAGGTCAAGCATATTTTCCTAAATGTATAAAAGGTGTGCTGATCCAATTCAACATCCTATTCTACTTTGAGCAGCATGGTTTTTTAATGCCCATAGATGAGAGTACTTGTCCTTCATTTATTTAATACAATAGCTCCCATTTCCACTTTTTATGTTCTTTGACAATTTCTTAGAGTAAGAATAAGGACCCATTAAGAGAACATTCCTTATCAATCAAATAGAATATGCTGTCTAGCCTTGGTGGAGACTTAACATTCTAGTTGAGCAAGTCTAGCCAAGAACCACAATAGTTCAGCTCAGAAGTTATGCCCTCCTAAGCCATGCTGAATGGACAGTTGGAATAATTATTCCTTTAATAACATATACTTTTCCTTCCAAGAATCCTCACTCCAGTAGCACAGCCCTTTAAAAGCCACCATGAGGTTGCTATGAGTTTGGGTGAGTCTGTCCACCTTTCTGAGGAGCTGAGTTTGGGTGAATCTGTCCACCTTTCTGAGGTGCTGAGTTTGGGTGAGTCTGTCCACCTTTCTGAGGTTCTGAGTTTGGGTGAGTCTGTCCACCTTTCTGAGTCCTGACCTTTGCAATTTTTGCTTTTGCTGTTATTGCCTCTTTCTTTTGGATGCTGGACAGAATATAAGTATCCTCTTTCTGATTCATTGGGGTTCTTTATTCTTTCTCTCAAAGCCCCCATTCCCAGCATGTGGCTGCTTGGCCACAATATCAGTGACTACCATTTCCCCTTTCTGCAGCATTATCTCCTTCACTCTGTTCATTGTTTCCTTTGTCCAGCCTATTGCCTTTGTACCTTGCTATTTGTTGATATTTACTTTGTTTCTTTAATTTTCTGCATTCTAATTATTAAATGCCCCAAAGTGTATCCCTACATTTTGTTCTACCAGCTTTTAAGTGAAAAGTAAAATATTTCTTACTTTAAAATGTAATCCTTGTTGTAATAGTAGCTTTCAAAATCAAATTAGTCTAAATGCCAAATAACTACTTTTGGCTAAGAATTTTTCCTAGGATAAGATTCCTATATAAATACTGATCATTGCAATATATGTTTTTGGACCTTATTAAAAATATATATACTTATCTGAAAAAGTATAGCAAGTAGTCAACACTCTAACTGAATCTAGAAGGTATGTGCCAGGAAATTCTATAGACAAAAACACAGACCAGAATGTTCACTGAAATTAGGTAAATTTAACAAACCATATTGACTTCTTCCTTTTAATTAGTCATATTTTGAACACAGTCAATAGACTATTGGTCTGATTGTAGTGAAATGAGCTTAAATTAATACTCTTTGGAATGTGACATTTAGAAATATTAACCTATAGCTTCCTTTATGACTCATTACAATTCTTTGAAAACTTTAGACTTACAACTCGAGTGAATCTCTAATTAGCACCAAGCAAGTGATTTGTCTGTATATAGTGACTGAAAATTAAAGAAATATTTACGTGCCACTTAAAGAAATCTATATTCTAATCAAAGGATGACATATTTATAATTCCTCCATGCCTGCAGAAAAAAAATAAGACAACGTCTGCAACTTCATGTGTCATGACCTATGTCTCACAAAAACAGTAGCTCTTGCGAGGAGTTTTTAAATGAATTAAGTGTGTGTAATTTAATAAATTACCGAAGTCCACTGTGGCTCTTTATATGTGAATAGAAGTGAATGCCTTCATCCTCCTTTATTGAGCTTGTGAAGAATTTTAAACCAGATCTACAGCTGAGCCTTTGCACACAGCCATCCATTGCTGAGAAAAACAACTAATCTCATTCTGTGCTCAAATTTCATCAAACTCTCACAGAGAAAACCCTTCCTCTTCACCCCTGGAATGCATGTTGTGCATTAACATATTTTCTAATATACATAAAATAAATATTTGATAACTTACTATGTGTCAGTTCTTGTCAAGAACTGCAAATAAAAGAAATACAAAAAATTGGACATGGTTAACTTCATTACATTAAGGAACTTTTCCAAAAATTGTTTTGAAAATATTTCCCATGAATTTAATAACTACTAAGTCAAGTGTCAAGTAATAGGCAGAAAAAATGGAGAAAAAGAATTTGTATTTTTCAGAAATGTTCTTCCAGCTTAAAATCACATCTGTTATGTAGAATAATTATGTTTATTCCCACCAAGTCCTGGTCTGCTCTTTAGAACTGAAAAAAAATAAAATGAAATGGTCATCAATAAGAGGTGAATTCCAATGGTGAAGAATTATTTTATTGAAATTCCTACCAGTGTCATATTTTCCAATCTTTCAGAAAGTAATTAATGTGTTTTCATAACTACCTTCACATGTTCCTGCTGTTCCTTCCAGTCTTTCCCTTCAGGGCTGCAGAGAGGGCTTAACAGTTAAGAGCATTGACTGCTCCTCCATAAGACAACTTCCGTTTTCAGCACCCACATCATTTAGGGCAGCACATAGCTCTGTGCAACTCCTCCAGGAGCTTTAATGCCATCTTCTGGTCTCTGTGAACTGCTGCATTCATACACGCACACGCGCGCGCACACATACACACACACACACACACACACACATACACACACACACACACATACACACACACACAAAGAGAGAGAGAGAGAGAGAGAGAGAGAGAGAGGAGTTAAAAAAATAAATCTTATAAATCAAAACACAATTGGTCATTGGCACTCACCCAAGGAAAGAATTCTAATGCACCTTCTAAAACTATTTGGTTGAATTTGTAAAATACGTCTTCTTCTATCTGTGAGTATTCTGAATTGGCAGGACCAGGAAGATTACTTTTATCTAAAATTAATCTCATATTGGGTAAATAAAAGTGCCTATCTTAGTCAGGGTTTTATTGCTGCAACACAACTCCATGACCAAAAAGTAAATTGGGGAGGAAAGTTGTTATTCGGCTTATACTTCCAGACCACAGTTGATCATTGGAGGAAGTCAGGACAAGAACTCAAGCAGGACTGGAACCTGGAGGCAGGAGCTGATGCAGAGATGATAGGGGTTGGTGGGGGGGGGGGGGCTGCTGCTTGCTGGCCTGCCTCTCAGCCAGCCTTCTTATAAAATCCATGAGTACCAGCCCAGGGATGGAACCACCCAGAGTGGGCTGGTCCCTCCCCTACTGATCAATAATTGAGAAAAATGCCTTACAGCTGCATCTCATGGAGGCATTTCCTCAACCAAGGACCCTTCTCTCTGATGGCTCTAGCTTGTGTCAAGCTGACCCACAAATGCAACCAGTACAGTATCTGTATGATTTAAATCATAATATCTTTCCATGGATAGGTTTATTATGCTGAACGATTAACAATTCCATATGCACAATATAACTTCAAATTGTTAAATTACATTCACATATCATATTTACAGTTCATAGAAATATGAAGATAAGTAGACAGTTGGATAGTTAGAAACTGTGTACTGAAGAAGTGAGCACAAAAGGATGAAGAAAAAGATTTTTTTCAGGATTTAGGGAAACGTCCTTCAGATTACCCTAACGTCCGTTACTGTGAAATTACTTCTATTCTCATCAAGTTCTAGTCTAGCCTTCACCACTGTAAAAACAAAATGTCATCAGTAAGAGGTGAATTCCAATCTGAAGAATCATTGTACTGAAATTTCTTCCAGTTACCAATGTCCCTGGATACTTAAGGTCATATTTTACAATGAGAGAATGTCGATCCTTCTAACTACAGAACAACTGGTTGGGATTTCAATTCACCAACCCTACATCCCATGAAAAGGTGAATTTCCCCATTGGTGACAGATGAGTATATACAAAATACCAATGTGAATTTTACATAGTCCGTGTTTAAAAGGTAGCCGACATTCCATCAGACTCTTCCTAGAGCATATCTTCAGCTGAAAAGCACTTATAACTCCATACTGGGAAATTTAGAAGGGATGTTTACAAAAGATACACTGGGATAGTCTGTCAAAGCTACAACACAGAAATATAAAGCAATTAAGAGCAATAATTAGCAGTGACTACACTGGAGTAACGGTGCCTGGATTTGATTCCCAGTTGGCTATCGTTCACACACAATCTGTTCATGTGTAAAATGAGGACAGAAGTCCCCCTCAGGGTCTGCTGTGAAACAGAAATAAGCCTCTCGACACAAACATGTTTGTGCTACCTTCTTGTCATTTTTAACATTGGAAACTTTTGTCCTTTTCTTTTTACGAATAACTTTAAGGGATTTACCAGTTGTGCTGACATTTTTTTTCAAACAATTATTACTTATTTTCTCTAATTTCTAATCTTTGTCTAATTCAATATAATTTTTCATCTTTATCGTAACATGAATTTTTTTTCTTTCAGTTGTTTTTTTCTTTGAGTCAGGGTTTCTTTGTATAGCCCTGGCTTTCCTATAACTGGTTCTTTAGACCAGGCTAGCCTCAAACTCATAGAGTTCCACCTGCCTCTGTCTCCAGAGTGCTGGGATTAAAGGAGTCACCACCAAAGCCTGGCATTAGTTGGTGCGATTTAGTTTTGTTGTTATTTTGTTTTGTTTTAATTCGAAACCTTTTCCATCTGTTTTCTCTCTGTGTGCTAGGTCAGAGGGAAGAAATGAATCAGGGGTTGCTATGGTGCATGAAATTTTGAGAGAGAAAAGATTAAAAATAAGATGCTATTCAAATACAAATCAGAAAAGAAAGCTTATATTCCAGACAGTAACAAAAACATTGGCCCTGGTGCCTCCCCTGCCTTATATTTCTTCTAAATCTATACACCATGCCTCTGGGAGTGCCCAGACCGCTGCTAAAACTATGACAGAATCCTCTTCACATCAATGAGAACACAAACAGGCAGTAAGCTGCCATTTTCCCACAAGCCACAGTATCTCTTCTGTAGACATTGCATCTAGGTGGGGTTTTTAATTTTACTTGTGTGTATAAATTCAGATTGCTAGGAGCCATAGAACAGAAATCACACATACAGGCTATTTCGTACACTGAGACTTCCCATAAGAAGAACCCAGCAAGGAAATCAGGCAGCTCAAACCACACTGCATACTAACAAGGTACACATAGAATCATTTTCCGAAATGATGTTCTAGTCCTATTTGACAGTTTATGGCGCTTTAGATCTTAATCTGAGGCATGCAGCCCAACTACGCTCCCAAAATACACATGGAAAGGATTCACCATTTTCCATGCCAAATTTCTGATTTAAGAGACAAAAACAATAAAGAAAAGAGCTGGGTTGTTTTTTTTTTTAAAAGGGGTGAGCCAGGCCTATTTGCACCTTTTCAGCAGAAAAGCAGTCTTCTAAGCAAATATTTACTCTTTGCGTTCCCGAGCATGAGATGTGTAGACAGGAATGTAATGTCCGTGCAATCTGTTTCCAGTGCATTAGCCGTTGTGTTACAAACAGCAGACACGACTCTCTTTTGTTGAGAATGCATGCCACATGCTCAAAATTAATCTTGATCAACAAACTGCAACACGATTGATTTGGTGCTTCAGAGCTGAGAAGATTATGGACGCGTTTCAATTAAAAAACACATTCAGAGAAGATAACTTCAACGCATTATGCATCTAACGATGCAAAAAAAATAAGAGAAGTGAGGAGGAGGCTGCCAAGTCGATTCTACATGGGGAATTTTGATCTATTTCACCAACCAACACGGAGCAGATGAATTACTTATGGGGAAGCTACGGGCAAGTTTCTATTATTTATATACCAAATTCCTAAAATATATTCAAAAATGTGGATTGCGAAAATAAAATGGATGTTGAATTCTAGCTCCACCAATCAAAAGATGAAACATTACATGATGCCTTTGACTCATACATTTCTTCACTCAGATATCTTATTGTACAACTATTGTATATTAGTTCCTGTTCTAGAGTCTAAGGATGCTTGTCTGAATAACAGAGACCATAAAATTCTGTCTTCGCATTTTTATTTATTTTTTTCTTATTTGAGGGTCTGTGTGAGTGTGTGTGAGTATGTGTGTGTTTTGGTATTAGTGTGTGTGTGTGTGTGTGTGTGTGTGTGTGTGTGTGTGTGTGTGTGTGTGCGTGTGTCGTGTACATGTGTGAAGCCAGAAGAGGAAATCAGAAACTCTAGATCTGAAGTTGCAGGCAGTTACAAATAAGAACCAACCTCGGGTCCTGAGCAAAGCTTGGATCTTCAGAAAGAACAGTGAAAGCTCCTAACTATTTCCAGCCCCAAGTCCCCACCAAACCAACCTTTTTAAGTATTTTTTGTGCCATCATATTTCAAATGAGTTAATAAAAGGAAGATGAAAACAAATACTGTGTATATTAAAACATACACAAGAGCATCTCAGACAAGGAATGGATGAGACGTGGCTAAGAAAGCAGTAAGGCAGCAGCAGATGAGGCCAGAGGTGGGACCAAGAAGAGAGAAAAGGGAAGACTGTCAAGGCTCCTTACTTCATAGCAAGAGCATTAAAGGAAATGAAAAGTTATTGGATAATTGTTATAAGAGAAATGCTGTTATTTCATTTACATTTCAAGTAAGAATTTCAATGAATAGGAAGCCGTAAAAAGTGAATAGAATGATAGATATATAATGCTTTCCCTAGAACCAAGTAAAAGGTGGCCATACAGGATTAGGAGCTGTAATCATGTATGCTATCTAAAAACATTAGGGAAAACACCATAAGCTGGGATGGAAGTTACTGTGTGATCTTATAGAAGGGGGTTCTTTATTTTTTATAAACTAAACCAGGAATGCAAGGATAAAAGGAGATATAAACAAGCCAGGGAGCATTTCCGTTTAAGAGCAGGTGAAGGTAAGTTCTTAAACACTTAAATCCTGCTTTTAAAAATGGAGGGGAAACGTACAGGCATAATACAGAGGAAAATTCAAATTTCGAAGGGAATCTTTCTGTACAGCAAAGCACAGATAATTGAAAATCATCCAGAAGCAATTTAGGTTGATGTTTTTTTTCCCTTGGATAATCCAGAAGGAAGCATCAAATGCTGTGCAGATGACTTTAAGCAGATGCTCAGTACATAGAGCACTCTTGTTAAAAGATCCCAAAACAGCTCCTGATAGACCCTTTGCGGGCCCAACACGATCTGCTAAAACAGAGAAAACAAAGCTAAGTAAGGGTCCTACCACCTCCTTAAGCATCCTGGCTCCAACGGGCAAACTAGTTATCAGATGGAGTAGAAGGGAGCGAATCACACTCAAGGCATCATGAGAAGCAATGTACGTCATATTTCTCCCAGTAAATGTTGACAGCTGTACAGCAGGAACAAATGACACCAAGGGTGGAGGAGGATTTACGTCCTGAACTGGAGACAACCTTGCAGGATCTCATTTCACACAGGACTGAAGGAATAGTATATTCACCCTTTCGTTTTTATATCATTTTGTGTATCTCTCTGCTTTGAAAAGCCTTTATGGATTAGCTATTATGTGCATGGAGCTGTGGAAAGTAGAAAATTGTGTCAGGCATGGCCCTTGCCTCTCGAGAACTCACATAACAGTAAAAGATAGAGCACAGCCTGTGCGAATATAGGACGCTATCAGTTTAAGATAAACCAAAGAAAGGGTTTTTTTTTAAGTAAATATAACTATTAACTATACACAGCACTGATAAAGATATAACCCAATCATAGGACCATTAAAATTTGAACAGGCAGCATATCTTAATATTGAAAATATCTACATAAAAAAATGAAGATCGATCCATGCTTATCACCCTGTACAAAGCTTCAGTCCAAGTGGATCAAGGACCTCCACATCAAACCAGACACACTCAAACTAATAGAAGAAAAACTAGGGAAGCGTCTGGAACACATGGGCACTGGAAAAAATTTCCTGAACAAAACACCAATGGCTTATGCTCTAAGATCAAGAATCGACAAATGGGATCTCATAAAACTGCAAAGCTTCTGTAAGGCAAAGGACACTGTGGTTAGGACAAATCGGCAACCAACAGATTGGGAAAAGATCTTTACCAATCCTACAACAGATAGAGGCCTTATATCCAAAATATACAAAGAACTCAAGAAGTTAGACCGCAGGGAGACAAATAACCCTATCAAAAAATGGGGTTCAGAGCTAACCAAAGAATTCACAGCTGAGGAATGCCGAATGGCTGAGAAACACCTAAAGAAATGTTCAACATCTTTAGTCATAAGGGAAATGCAAATCAAAACAACCCTGAGATTTCACCTCATACCAGTGAGAATGGCTAAGATCAAAAACTCAGGTGACAGCAGATGCTGGCGAGGATGCGGAGAAAGAGGAACACTCCTCCATTGTTGGTGGGATTGCAAACTGGTACAACCATTCTGGAAATCAGTCTGGAGGTTCCTCAGAAAATTGGACATTGAACTGCCTGAGGATCCCGCTATACCTCTCTTGGGCATATACCCAAAAGATGCCCCAACATATAAAAAAGACACGTGCTCCACTATGTTCATCGCAGCCTTATTCATAATAGCCAGAAGCTGGAAAGAACCCAGATGCCCTTCAACAGAGGAATGGATACAGAAAATGTGGTACATCTACACAATGGAATATTACTCAGCTATCAAAAACAACGGCTTTATGAAATTCGTAGGCAAATGGTTGGAACTGGAAAATATCATCCTGAGTGAGCTAACCCAATCTCAGAAAGACATACATGGTATGCACTCACTGATAAGTGGCTATTAGCCCAAATGCTTGAATTACCCTAGATGCCTAGAAGAAATGAAACTCAAGACGGATGATCAAAATGTGAATGCTTCACTCCTTCTCTAAAAGGGGAACAAGAATACCCTTGGCAGGGAAGAGAGAGGCAAAGATTAAAACAGAGACTGAAGGAACACCCATTCAGAGCCTGCCCCACATGTGGCCCATACATATACAGCCATCCAATTAGACAAGATGGATGAAGCAAAGAAGTGCAGGCTGACAGGAGCTGGATGTAGATCGCTCCTGAGAGACACAGCCAGAATACAGCAAATACAGAGGCGAATGCCAGCAGCAAACCACTGAACTGAGAATAGGACCCCCGTTGAAGGAATCAGAGAAAGAACTGGAAGAGCTTGAAGGGGCTCGAGACCCCATATGTACAACAATGCCAAGCAACCAGAGCTTCCAGGGACTAAGCCACTACCTAAAGACTATACATGGACTGACCCTGAACTCTGACCTCATAGGTAGCAATGAATATCCTAGTAAGAGCACCAGTGGAAGGGGAAGCCCTGGGTCCTGCTAAGACTGAACCCCCAGTGAACTAGACTGTTGGGGGGAGGGCAGCAATGGGGGGAGGGTTGGGAGAGGAACACCCATAAGGAAGGGGAGGGGGGAGGGGGATGTTTGCCCGGAAACCAAAGAATTATTATTAAGTATTAAATAAATTTAAAAAAGAGTTAAAAAAATAAATAAAAAAGAGAAGGAAATGAAAAAAAATAAAATAAAATATGAGCTACAACAAAAAAAAACAAAAAAAACAAAAAAAACAAAAACAAAAAAAAGAGGATAATTAATAAAAACTGTTTTTAAGGTTTATGATGATTTTAAATCTACCTAATTAATTGCATAACTTTTTGCTTCTCATTTCAAATAATCATTTTATGCATAAGCATGTGCAATATTCTCTTTATTAAAGAAATTTCCAGACACCTCCAAAATGGCAGGCCCAACATAACCTAGATTTGCTCATTAACTATCATTTTATAAACTTTAGAGAATTGATTAATCCAAACAGGTTGACCAGTTGATTATTCAAGAATATTTACAAATGGATTCAAGTATGGGTTGAGTGAATTTCATCAAAATGGATTAGCTTTTCTATGGCCAAACAATATCAATATGTTTAAACAACTTCTTAACTTGAAGAAAGCTACTAAGGATAAATATTTGTCTTTATTTTGGAATTATCAAGCACTATATCTTGGGAAAGGTTCCATAATATAATTTGTATTGTACATCCAATTTTTAAACTTATATTTTGAAATGTAAATAAGAATTACTCAAGTTAATAAAAAATATTAAAAAAAAGAAAATATCTACATAAATAACTACATCAAGAAAGAGTCTAAGAATCATGAATACTGTTTGAAATAACTAGGTATTTAAAAAGGGAAAGCCAATAAGATGTTAGCAACCGCACAGGGGCATAAGCAAAGCAAAGATGCGATAATCTGGACTTTAAAATAAAAATGAAAAAAAAATCCTATATGGAACAAGTGGGTAAAGAATATATATCATAGCCAAGTGGAAACAGTGAGACACATGCTGTCTGTGGGTGAGATGGCAGCCTAATAGGTGAAATTACATGCAAGTAGAGAGAAAACCTGTTTTGTACAGAGGAACAACCAGAAATTTGGACTTCATGGACAAGCATTATGGTGAAGCCAGTTGGAGATGCTTTAAATACTAAGGGTTAAGTGATGTTTTCCAGAAACTGGCACCGAAAATGCGGAGAGCAGAGAATAAATGTTTTCATGTAACAGTGAACTGAGGGATGCTTACTAGCAGCATCCTGACACAGAGAAGGATCACCCAGGAAACTGTGAGCAATTCCTCATTCCTACACACACTGGGCCAGACATCTGGTAGGGATGGAAAG